>NC_053027.1:89589997-89800467 GCF_003073215.2 Triticum urartu
GTTGTTGTCAGGAACTTTGTGCGCATTTTTCCTTCATGGAAAGATTATACCGCAGACACAGAACAATTTTCAGTCTTCCTCCGCAACTTACGCGTAAGTAATGTACTAATGTTATTCATGGTCATTACTGCATATGTTTCTACTGACAAAAGACACAAGATTTCATTCTTTTAAATAGGCGAGGCGCAAACTGGATTGTGATGACGAGCAAGGGTTGGTTGCGCTTTTCAAGCACTCGTTGATGAAGTACCGTTCCTACCTGAGGCAAGCACACTTTGATGGCAAGCCTCTGAACGAAATTTCTGTAAAGTCTCCGGTGCTACATTTATCCGACGGTGACTGGAATAATCTTGTTACACATTGGTCTCGGCTGCAGCGTAAGGTACTGTCTATGATATCACATCACAATTTGAACTACATTTCTGCATTTACCTTAATGTCTCACTTGTATGAAAACTGTTAGCAGAAGAACATTTGTTCTCAAGGGACCACAGAATCTCGCAACTATACTGCACACTGCATTGCTCTTGTGAGTACCTCTTGCCCTGTATGACCATATTGACTTTCATAGTTGTTTGATTATGTAGCATCACTGCACATGTTAGCCTCATAATCGTCCATTTGGTGGACATTATAAGATCCGTATGGACTCTTACATAAATTTAGAATCAACCCAATGCTTTTGAAGAGTTTTAGCTCTACAGTCCTCTTGTAAGGACTAAACATGGTCTATCACTGTAGTTACATTAACAGCTACTCCCTTTGTCCCATAATATAAGAATGTTTTGTAAAGTACACCAGTGTTAAAAACACTCTTGTATTATGGGAAGAGGGATTGGTTCATTTTGTAGCATTCTGCATCTTATCTCCCTCGCCCACCATTTACTAAAAAAGATCAGATCTATATTTAATCTTACCAACAATTAGAATACACAGACAATGCCAGTGCAAAAGTGTAGCCCATTGCTATTGTCAGTACATTTTGTCCTGTAACGCTTGTACTTCCAGGGATTGGTAGTTGATTATGTAGCATCAATCTGCATCTTATCTTCATTATCCTCTATCCCTTCCAGTATTATCATATCTATAATTACTCTCTACAAAATGTAGAGTACAGGCAATGCTTATGAAGAAGATTCTGTGCTGAAATTCTTGAGTTATCCTTCCCTTGCCATGGAGAAGGGCATTATAAAGCCGGTGTTAACTATTAATGTAAGTTAGTCCTTCTAAAGCCTTTATCCTCAACTGCTGTTTAATTTGCTCATACTCCCTATCGTTTACTGCTGTTCAGTTTGCTGTTTCTACCAAAATGCATGTTCATAAGAACCGTAAGTTCTAAGTTTTACTTGTAAAACCAAATTCCTTATTCATAAGATGCACATTACTTAATACTCCCTATATGTATGCTTGTTTTTGTGGATCTATAATCCAGTGTGTGGTGAAGCAGCCCACGTTTGCACCTTGTCATCTCCTGTTTTATCTTACTGATGTGGCTGGTGATATGAACAACATGCCATGCACATTATCCAAAATAGATACAATGATTTTCTTTCCCCTTCATCTATGCTTGTTATGTTGACATGGTAATCCAGTAGTGTGGTGAAGCTCCCCGCATTATGAACAATGCCAAATTATGCTATTGATATTTTGAACATACTCTTTATTTTCTAATTTGAAATTGGATAGAATTGACAGAACAGTTATCATCATTGTTTATACACGTGCAAAACCTGTCATCTCTCTGCTTTGTTTCAGGGTGATATGCCTGATGGCATGCACAAGTCTGCCGAAGGCTGTGAGACAAACCCAACATATATTGTCGCAAAGAAGGCAAAACATCTTGAAGATAGCGAGACAACCCCAAAGTCTTGTCTTGATGCAGTGTTCAAGTTACTTGAGACTAACAGTCACACAAGCTCACAGAATTTGTTTTCTGAATCAGTTCGACTTCTTTAGTCCCAAGTTCTAGCAGAAAGGCATTCTGCAACTCAACTTCGACTTGAAGTCATATCTCTAAGAAAGATTGCGGAGAACACCAATGAGAACCTCATCGCTAAACAGCTACACCTGGAAGCTATGACCGACATGCTAGGCCAGTCTCACAGCCTTGCTCAGCACCTTGCGCAGCAGTTCCCCCGCAAGGCTAACCTTTCTTGAACTGTCTTGGAAGTGGTCTCGGTTCAGTATTATTTTGTTACGCTGCAATGGTGCCCAGTTTTTGTAATCTGCTTCTTCGTTGCGCTTTATGAACACTGGTGGCGAACTTTGATACCCAGTGGATGTAATATACCTTAAATCCTTTATTGTGTAGTGTAGGTTTATTCTTAGTTACTATGCCGTAATTTATTTATTGTATAGAGTAGGTTTGTTCTTAATTCCTACTAGTTACACAGCAGCCCAAAATGAACCCCGGCCCATGATTGTGCGAATCAAATCATGGGCTTTTAATAGACCAAAATTGTCTGGGTCCTTGTTTGGCCCAATCAGATATCGGCTGCGAGCAGGCCGGATGCAAACCGGGTCGTAGTTAGGCCCAACTATATGACGGGCTTTTAACAGGCCGAAATTAATATAGGGCCGAAATGTTAAATGGGCCCTTAACAGGCCAAAACTAATATCAGGCCGAATTACTAAGTGGGCCTTTAGCAAGTGGGCCCAAAAGCATAGTGTCCAGTTGACGGGCCGAATCTGATATGGGCCATAATTGAGCCCAAAGCCTCTTAAAGGGTCGGACCTGATCTGGGCCGTAATTTGGCCCAGAACGTGGTAGGCTTTTAACGGGCCGGATCTCATATGGGCCACTATTAGGCCCTGAGCGTGGCAGGCCATTAATGGACCGGATCAAATATGGGCCGACATTTGGCCCAAAACATGGCAGCTAGTTAATGGGCCGGCCTACTAGGATCCTCAAAATCTTGTGGGCCTACATCTGGGACAGCCCATTAATGTCGGCGAAATCTCATGGGCCTTTAGCTGGGCCGTCCCATTATGACCCGCAAGAATCTTGTGGGCCTTTACCTAGGACGGCCCATTATGGCACAAAAAAATCATGTGGGCCTTTACCTGGGCCGACCCATTATGGCCCGCAAAATCTTGTGGGCCTTTAGCTAGGCCAGCCCATTATGGTCCGCAAAATTTCGTGGGCCTTTAGCTGGGCCGGCCCATTATGGTCCGCAAAATCTTGTGGGCCTCTAGTTGGGCCAGCCCATTTAAACTTGTTGGGCCATGCCACGTGTCGACGTATCATAGGCGCCTTCTGTCCAGTGAGTGGATGACATCTGTCCCGACGATGAGCCGACACGTGTTTCCTCTAGCCAATGATGATTTTACATGTGGAAAATCCCCATTGGTCGGGGCTGTTAACGGGTTATCGGATCGAAAACCCGACCCGATAGCTTAACGGCGTTCCGTTACGGTGGATGCCACGCGTCAGTCACCCTTGACGAAAGCACTTCTGTGACGCGCGATTTATCGTCATGGAAGTGGACACTTCCGTGATGATAATTTTGGTAATGTCATGGAACACTTCTACGACAGCACAGGTATGACTATCTTGATTCTGTCATAAATTTGTCATGGATGTACATTCATGAAAAAAAGTGACCTACTGTGACAAACACGTATCATCACGGAAGTGTATTTTTTTGTAGTGTTGGCAATACGTATATGTAGATCTCCTCCCTTGTAACCGACTCTGTGTAACCCTCGCCCCCTCCGGTGTCTATATAAACCGGAGGGTTTAGTTCGTAGGACAAGATACAATCATACCATAGGATAGCTTCTAGGGTTTAGCCTCTACGATCTCGTGGTAGATCAACTCTTGTAATACTCATATCATTAAGAACAATCAAGTAGGATGTAGGATATTACCTTCATCAAGAGGGACCGAACCTGGGTAAACATCGTGTCCCCTGCCTCCTGTTACCATCCGCCTTAGACGCACAGTTCGGGACCCCCTACCCGAGATCCACCGGTTTTGACACCGATATTGGTGCTTTCATTGAGAGTTCCACTGTGACGTCACCATAAGGCTCGATGGCCCCTTCGATCATCGATAACGACGCGGTCCAGGGTGAGGTTTTCCTCCTCGGACAGATCTTCATATTCGGCGGCTTCGCACTGCGGGCCAATTCGCTTGGCCATCTGGAGCAGATCGAGAGCTACGCCCCTGGCCATCAGGTCAGGTTCGGAAACTTAAACTACACTGCCGACATTCGCGGAGACTTGATCTTCGACGGATTCGAGCCCAGGTCAGGTGCACCGCACAATCACGACGAGCACGACGTAACTCTGCCGTCGGACAGTGTTCGGGAGATCGCATCTGCAACTACTCCGGCCTTCAATCCGGAGCAAATTGCGCCATCTGAGGACGGAGGGATAGACCCTGCCAGGGAGGCCGCATTCTCAATGGCGATGGTGCTGGATACTGACTTCACCCCTTACGAGAGCCGTGTCGCCGAACCACGGGATTCGTCTCCGGCCACGGACTCCGAGCCACCTGCATCCGTGCCTATCGAATCCGATTGGGCACCGGTCATGGAGTTCACCTCCATGGATATCTTTCAGCACTCGCCTTTCGGCGATGTGCTAAATTCATTAAGGTCTCTCTCCTTGACGGGAGAACCTTGGCCGAACTGTGTCCGGCTAGAATGGGATGCGGACGACGAAGAAATTCGCTACCCACCCACCACCCACTTAATAGCCACTGTCGACGATTTAACTGACATGCTCGACTTCGACTCCGAAGACATCGACGGTATGGACGACGATGCAGGAGACGAACAGGAACCACCCCCACAGGGCGCTGGACCGCCACCTCATCATATGATATATACATGGTGGACACCCCCAAAGAAGGCAATGGTGACGAGACAGCGGAGGATGACCCCTCCAAGAAGCAACCCAAGCGACGACGTCAGCAGCACCGCTCTAAGTCCCGCCATAGCAAAGTAGTGATACTGGCACAAGAGACAATAACACTCCGGATAATGCCGAAGACAACCACAGTCCCCTCCAGTACAATGTAGAGCGGGAAGGCGAACAAGCTAGCCCCCTAGAGCAGGCAGCAGATGGAAAATCGGAGGAGGACAATTACATGCCTCTCTCCGAAGACGAGGTGAGCCTCGGTGACGAAGAATTTATTGTGCCTGACGATCCTGTCGAGCAGGAGCGCTTCATGTCGGCTTATGGCCACAGCAAATAGCCTGAAGAAAAAGCAACAACAACTTCAAGCTGATCAAGACTTGCTAGCAGATAGATGGACCAAAGTCCTTGCGGCCGAGGACTACGAACTCGAGCGCCCCTCCAAGAATTACCCAAAGCGCAGGTTGCTGCCTCACCTCGAGGAGGAAGCATTGAAACCTCTATCACCAGTGCACGATGCGGCTGACCGGACACCGCGTGGCCAAGCCAAAGAGGCATTTCAGCCTGAAGTTCAGCCTGCACCCTGCCGCCACTCAATCAAAAATACCAAGGACCGGGGCAACACACGGGACCTGCGAGACGTATTGGACAGCAGGGCAAAACATGCAAGGTCAATATACAGGTCACGGGGGGGCGCGCCAACGCAGGACGATGACCGTCGCGCCGGATACACTAAAAGTAAATCCGGCCGGGCCGAATACAGCAGACAAGACTCATATGAACTGCGTCGGGATATAGCCCAGCACAGAGGCGCCGCACACCCCCTATGCTTCACTGATGAAGTTATGGATCACGAATTCCCGGAGGGTTTTAAACCCGTAAATATCGAATCGTATGATGGTACAACAGATCCCGCTGTATGGATTGAGGATTTCCACCTTCACATCCACATGGCTCGTGGTGACGATCTACATGCCATCAAGTACCTCCCACTAAAACTCAAAGGACCAGCTCGGCATTGGCTGAATAGCTTGCCAGTAGACTTCGTCGACATTTGGGAGGATTTGGAAGACGCATTCCTTGACAACTTCCAGGGCACTTATGTGCGACCACCGGATGCTGATGACTTGAGTCATACAACTCAGCAACTAGGGGAATCGACCAGACAATTCTGGACACGGTTCCTAACTAAGAAAAACCAAATTGTTGACTATCCGGATGCAGAGGCCTTAGCGGCATTCAAGCATAACATCCGTGACGAGTGGCTTGCCCGGCACCTCGACCAGGAGAAGCCGAAGTCTATGGTAGCCCTCACGACGCTCATGACCCGCTTTTGCGTGGGCGAGGATAGCTGGCTGGCTCACAGCAACAACACACCAGGGAATTCGGGTACTCCGGATACCAAAGATGCCAACGGCAGACCACGTCATAACAGACAAAAGCACCGCAACAACGGCAATAACACCGATGATACGAGAGTCAATGCCGGATTCAGAGGCTCTAGATCCGGTCAGTGGAAAAAGCCATTCAAAAGAAGTACTCCAGGCCCGTCCAGTTTGGATCGCATACTAGATCGCTCGTGTCAAATCCATGGCACCCCCAATAAGCCAGCCAATCACACCAACAGAGAATGCTGGGTGTTCAAGCAGGCCGGCAAGTTAAACGCCAAAAGAAGGACAAGGGGCTGCATAGTGATGACGAGGACGAGCCCCGGCCGCCGAACACGGGAGGATAGAAGAGGTTCCCCCCACAAGTGAAGACGGTGAACATGATATACGCAACCCACATTCCCAAGAGGGAACGGAAGCATGCACTAAGGGACGTCTATGCGATGGAGCCTGTAGCCCCAAAGTTTAACCCATGGTCCGCTTGTCCGATCACCTTTGATCCCAGGGACCACCCCACTAGTATCCGTCATGGCGGATCTGCCGCACTGGTCCTAGCCCAATCATCGACGGATTCCACCTCACTCGAGTCCTTATGGACGGCGGCGGCAGCCTGAACCTGCTCTATCAGGATACAATGCGCAAAATGGGTATAGATCCCTCAAGGATCAAACCCACCAAAACCACCTTTAAGGGTGTCATCCCAGGTGTAGAGGCCCATTGCACGGTCTCAATCACACTGGAAGTGGTCTGCGGATCTCCGGACAACTTCCGAAGCGAAGAGTTAATCTTCGATATCGTCCCGTTCCGCAGCGGCTATCACGCACCGCTCGGGCGAACCGCATTTGCAAAATTCAATGTGGTACCGCATTACGCATACCTCAAGCTCAAGATTCCAGGACCTAGGGGGGTCATAACAGTCAATGGAAACACAGAACGCTTGCTCCACATGGAAGAGCACACTGCGGCCCTCGCAGTAGAAGCACAAAGCAGCCTTTTAAAGCAAACCACCAATTCGGCGATACAGCCCCCAGACACTGTCAAGCGAGTCCGGAGTAAACTGCAACAGGATCGCCTGGCACGTTTAGCGCTCGCCTAGCAATTCGGCCCCCGTCCCAGTCCCAGCCAAGCGACGAAATTCGTGCCGCGCGTACATAATTATGCACTCAAAATACCATGGACATAGGCAGGGGCACAATCAGGGCACGTCCCGCAAGGCGGCTTAACCGCCCTAGGGGATGTATACCTTTATCATTTTTTCTCTTTTAGGACCTAACTCTCTGGAAGCCCTTTCCGGCAGTACGATTGACAGACACATTACGGGAATGAATAACCAAGGAGGCAAGAAGCTAAGATGTACACGGGAACCCCCAGGTGGTCTCTAATGATAACCGATATACCCGCTTTCTACTATCCATACGCAACTTGCCCTCTGATAGGACATGTCACATAGTCCTATTTTCTACCTATTGCACTACTTGTATTAGTATGCTTCAACGTATTATTTAAATAACAATGCATAGCATTAGTCTATTATTGCATTATTTATCCCTTTCTTCTTATATGTTCATTTACGACAACTTGCTCCCGTACATTCTGGTACGGTCAATACGCCAGGGGCTTTCGTTTACCCCATAATACGGTGTGAGAAGTCCGAACACTTTCAATAGTGCGGCACCCTGAACTTATAACATTATATGCATCAGCTCCGAATCATGTCTTGGGTCAATAGTTGGATTTTCTCGGCTCCCATGCTTTGGTACCTTACGTTCCGCTATATCGGCTAAGGTAGCGCTGGGAGAACTACTGCGATTGTGTCCCGGTTCTTCCGGACAAGCACCTCAGTAGAGAAAGCCGAAAACTGACTGTCATGATAAGGCGAGAGCTGGTCGCTGTTCGAGAGGTCTCAAGTCCTTAAGGACTTTTTTCGCTTCGGGCGAGGAGTCGGCCTTCCCCGACTTAGGCGTGTATAGCGCCCCAAATTCGGCCTTTCGAATACTAGGGGCTTCGCCAAAATTTAAAATTGTAGACTTCTATGGCTAAGTGAGAGTGATAAAGCCTTATAGTCTGATTGCCTGGTTCGTTGTGCTGAACACCTCCCTTGAAGGAGCCAAAATTGGGATAAAGAGTGCTCAGGTTTATCCCGAACACCCCAGTACTAGTTACATGGGGGCAGAAGCCGACGACTGGCCAACTCTCAGATTTTATAAACGGCCGCACAGAAGGTAATATTTTAAAGTAAAATAGCATTGCATAGCGCAAATGAACTCGTTTCACATTACAAGATCACATGAGCATGTACATTCAAAAATTACATCTCTGGCACATTCATCCGCCACAAGATGGGAACCCTTCAGGACACTGTCATAATACATTTCGGGGTTGCGATGCTCCTTGCCCTCCGATGGCCCCTCCTTCACCAGCTTCACGGCGTCCAGCTTCGCCCAGTGCACCTTCGCCTGGGCAAAAGCCCTACGCGCACCCTCAATGCAGACGGACCACTTTATGACTTCAAGCCGTGGGCACGCATCCACAAGCCGCCTCACCAGACCGATGTACCTGCCGGGCAGGGGCTCGCCAGGCCACATACGGACTATAAGACCCTTCATGGCCTGTTCGGCCGCCTTGTGAAGCTTGACCAATTGCTTCAGCTGGTCGCTCAAGGGCATTGGGTGACCAGAACAACTTTTCCGTCGAGCTCCCCTCCTCAGCTCAGTAAAACAACCCGTGGCATCCAGTACATTGTGGGGAAGATCTAGGAATGCTCCTGGAGAGCTCCGAACTCGGGTAAGTAAAAGGAAAGTTTCCTTCACATGCTTGCTTTGCATAATGAATGCCTTACCAATTACTATCTTCTTCACCGCATCAATCTCCTGGAGGGCCTTGTGGGATCAGCCTTGGTGCTCTGGGCGCTTTCGAGCGCCTTCACAAGCTCGGACTCTCGCGTCTTAGAGTCAAGCTCCAAGGACTCGTGTTTCTTGGTGAGAGCCTCGAGCTCTTGCTGCACCTTGCCTACTCGGGCTTCTTGATTTTCCTGCTCAAGGCGCTCCTTGGCCGCTTTGTTTTCGGCCTCGGACAGCGCCTTCTTCAGGGTCGCCACCTCGGTCGTGGCCCCTGGCAAATTCATGATGATCCTATTATTCTACAACCGAACTTCTTTTTTTAAAGCGTAGACAAGGTATGGCTTACCTTTGCTCTCCTTGAGCTGCCTCTTGGTAAGGCCGAGCTCGTTCTCGGACCGCTCCAGGTCCTGCTTCAGTGCAGAGACCTCCGCAGTACGTGCGGCAGCGGCCAGCAGTGAAGCCTGCACATACACATAGACATATTCTGATTAGACTCTTGAGTCATCATTTGATCCTCTATTCGTCCTTTCTTCTCGAACACCGAACAGAGCATCAGGGGCTACTATCTATGCGGTAATATTTTCTTATATTTTGATTACTTACCTCAAAGCCTGTTAGGAGGCTGGCGCAAGCTTCGATCAGTCCATTTTTGGCGGACTGAACTTTCTCGATCACCGCACTCATGATAGTGCGGTGCTCTTCATCAATGGAAGCGCCGCGAAACACTTCCAGCAAGTTGTCCGGTGCCTCTGGATGGACAGAGGACACCGGCACGGGCGTCTGGCCCCCCTTAACGGGGGATCGCCTGCCGGAGTCTGGAACCATCGAAGGTTCTGGCGTAGTGTTCGGCTGGGGGCCGAACTCGGAGCCCGTGGGAGTTTTGCTCCCTTTGCGTCCAGGGTCCGGGAGGTCGCCTCGAGGCGCCCCTAGGACCACCTCCCCTCAGCTTGGTGCCTTTCGAAACAAAACCTCGACGTTGTCCGTAGGGCGAGGGGTGGAGGCGGTTGGAAGAGAACCGATGTTCATATCCGACGAGTCCAATCAACCACTTGACGAAGATACGTCGAGATGAGCTCGGGATGGACTGCATAATCATGTTCGGCATGAGGACAAGCAGTGCAATAAAACATACCATGAATTACTATGGTGTCCGGATACTTACGACTTCGCTAGGGGCTTGACCCTGGGTAGCCACTCGTCGCCGCTTTAGGCGGTCGTCGTGGAGCAGTCCGAAGGGACGGTCCTTCCCTTCTTGGACCCTTCGGCCTCCCCGGTAGGGTCGGCCTTCCTTTTCTTGTCTCCCTCGGCTGGGGGGAGAACTTTCCTCCTCCTCCTCGTTTTCGTGGGAGGAGTGCGTGTCGGAGTCATCGGACGATGAGTCCGATACAACCTTGCGCCGGACACCCTTTCGGGTCCCCGTGGCCTTCTTCTTGGTCTTCTTCCCCGGCACCTCGTCAGGTGCCGGAGTCAGCATCTCCGTTAGGAGAGCATCTGCAGGATCTTCATGCAGGGGGGCTGGGCAATCGAGCTGCTCCGCTATCTTTATCCAGTCCTGTTAATGACATGGAAGCTTAGATCTCGCGCATGATTTAACTGTGGCAAATAAATACCCTGTGAGATATAAAAACTTACCGGATTGGCATGGCGCTTTGCGCTAAGTCCGCGGTCCTCGGTGAGGGAAGGAGGTACCTCGGCGCCCTTGAATAGCACCCTCCAGATGTCCTTGTGCGTCGTGTCATAGAGCTCTCGCAGCGTCTGGTGCTTGGCCGGGTCGAACTCCCACAAATTGAATACCCGTCGTTGACACGGGAGAATCCGGCAGAAGAGCATGACCTGGACCACGTTGACGAGCTTGATTTTCTTGCTCATCATGTTCCTGATGCAGGTCTGGAGTCCGGTCAGCTCTACCGAAGAACCCCTGGACAGGCCCTTCTCTTTCCACGAAGTGAGCCGCGTGGGGATTCCGGATCAAAATTTGGGGGCCGCCACCCAGTTGGTGTCACGCGGCTTGGTGATGTAGAACCACCCCGATTGCCACCCCTTTATGGTCTCCACATAGGAGCCTTCGAGCCAGGTGACATTAGGCATTTTGCCCACCATGGCGCCTCCGCACTCTGCTTGCTGGCCAACCACCACCTTCGGTTTGACATTGAAGGTCTTCAGCCACAGGCCGAAATGGGGCCTGATGCGGAGGAAGGCCTCACACACGACGATAAACGCCAAGATGTTGAGGATGAAATTGGGGGCTAGATCATGAAAATCCAGCCCGTAGTAGAACATGAGCCCGCGGACAAACGGGTGGAGAGGAAATCCCAGTCCACGGACGAAGTGGGTAAGAAAAACTACCCTCTCATGGGGTTCGGGCGTAGGGATGATCTGCCCTGCATCTGGCAGCCGGTGTGCGATATCCGTGGCCAGATATCCGGCTTCCCGTTACTTTGTGATGTTCTCCTCCGTGACGGAGGAGACCATCCACTTGCCTCCCGCTCCGGACATGCTTGGAGTGGTTTGAGAAGAAAGACGCGAACTTGGGCGCTGGAGCTCGAGTGTGCGAGAATGGGTAAGCAAGGAGGAAGAAGGCATGGGTGAAAAGAGTGAATCCTAATCCCTTTATCAGGGCAGAAGAGGCGATGCGCCTCCCCACTTTCCTGGTAAAATCGCCTTATTCCCCAAGCGCCGTAATTGATGGCGCGGTTGGGTTACCCACGTCCGTATTGATGAGAATCCCATAATAAGGGGGACACGATCTCTGCTTTGACAGGACGTGTCAAGAAAACCGCCTCGCGATATGTGCGGTGCTGGTTGAGAAAAACGGTTCGAATAATGACCGGGCCATGACGTGATGTCATGCTGTCAAAACGTGTCAGCAGATTAGATTTGTGGAAATATTATTCTCTCTACAGTGGTATGTGGAACTTGATTTGCAGAGCCGGACACTATCCTTGTGTTCAAAATCTTCTATGGAGTATTGAGAGGAGGAACCCGCCTTGCAATGCCGAAGACAAAACTGCACGCCGGACTCATCGTCATTGAAGCCTGGTTCAGGGGCTACTGAGGGAGTCCTGGATTAGGGGGTCTCCGGATAGCCGGACTATATCCTTTGTCCGGACTATTGGACTATGAAGATACAAGATTGAAGACTTCGTCCCGTGTCCGGATGGGACTCTCCTTGGCGTGGAAGGCAAGCTTGGCAATACGGATATGTAGATCTCCTCCCTTCTAACCGACTCTGTGTAAGCCTAGCCCCCTCCGGTGTCTATATAAACTGGAGGGTTTAGTCTGTAGGACAAGATACAATCATACCATAGGCTAGCTTCTAGGGTTTAGCCTCTACGATCTCGTGCTAGATCAACTCTTGTAATACTCATATCATCAAGAACAATCAAGCGGGACGTAGGGTATTACCTCCATCAAGGGGGCCCGGACCTGGGTAAACATCGTGTCCCCTGCCTCCTGTTACCATCCGCCTTAGATGCACAGTTCGGGACCCCCTACCGGAAATCCGCCGGTTTTGACACCGACATCACTTTTCATGTTAGTGGTAATGAGCATACGGTACACTTTTCGAGGAAACAACCTCAAGTCCATAGTATCAATTCTATTGGAAAATTTTCAACAATTATTATTTGAGGTTTTGAATTTCCTATTCCTACTGTCAGGAAGAAATATGATATTCTTATTGTTGGGGACGTGCATATCCCCGTTGAGGTAACCTAGTGTTATTCGAAATTTCTCCGGTTTCATGCGATTCGAAATGAGTTTGTTAACAAGACTTGATCAACCTTGTTAGTGGATTCCATTTGGTGAGCATGAGATGGATGAAGTTAGAAAGCACAACCTTCTGTACCCTCTTTTTACTTTGTATTATTTAGTTTAAATAAAGTAAAAATAGTAATTTTTTTTGTCTGTTTTCTGAATTATCCTTGCAATAAAAAAATACCCCGGAAATAAAAGTTCTCCAATTCCCTAAAAATGAAATACAATTTTTTCTAGAATATTTAAGAATTATTGGCACTGAGAACACACCAGGGGGACCCACCACCCTGGGCGTGCCCCCTGCCTCGTGGACCCCACGAGGGTCCCCTCCACTTATTCTTGCACCCACACACTTCGTCTTCCTCCAGAAAAATCATCCACCAGCTCAAACCCGTGTTCTAGCTCATCTTGCTGCCATTTTCGATCTCCCTTCTCAAAGCTCCATTCACAAAACTGCTTTGGGGGATTGTTCTTCGGTATGTGACTCCTCCATTGGTCCAATTAGTTTTTGTTCTAGTGCTTTATTTATTGCAATTTTTTGCTGCTTAGGTGACCCTGTTCTTGAGCTTGCATGTCAAATTTATTTGGTCAAAAGTAGTTTTAATGCATGATATAGCCTCTAGGCACTTGTAGGAGTAGTTGCTATCAATTTTGTTGAGTTTGGTTCACTTTTATTTTGAGTCACTAAAAATTTCAGAAATTTTTCAGAGGAAGAAATATGTTTACGAAAATGTACCAAGGTGGTTCCTAAAGGAAGCAAGGCCCAAGGCCCACAATACGCGAGCTGGATAATGAACTACCAAGTGAGGCTCAAGTGCGGCCTTGTGAATGGCCGTCAGAGGATTTCATGGTCCAGGCAGGCATCAAGGAAAAATTTGACGCATATGTGCATAACGCTGATCTTGAGAGTTTCAAGTCAGATAAGTGTCGGCAATACCTCTATTTAACTGATTCATTTGTGAGAAGGTTTAAGTTTACATCCTCGCGCAATTCTCACAATGTCCTATTTGATATTTATGATAAATCTTATACCATGGACCTAGAAGATTTTAATACTACCTGCAAACTCCCGCAGTGGGGTAGTGCTAGTGAACCTCGCAAATCTGAATTTAAAGAATTTCTTGCTAGTATCACTATGGGGGAATCTAGAGAATTAACACAAGCTACCATAGGGAGCATTCATTTTCCTGCCATACATTATTTTGCTCCCTTCGTGGGTTGATGCATTAACGGTAAGGATGAGGCATGTCACATGTGTGTTCCTGATCTTAGTGTTCTCAAGAGTGCTGTATTAGGAGATAAACAATGAAACTTGGGGGCTATTGGTGCACGTAGGTTGCATCTTAATGGTTTAACTGGAGATTTGTTTGGTGGAATTTATGCAACTCGTGTAGCTAACTTTCTTGGTATACCCATACGTGGGGATGATATTGAGTTGCCTCCTGCTTATCTAGATTATAATGATATGGTTCGTCATCAGTTTGTTGTGAGGAACGATTAGTTCCTCCAGTACCGACTAATCTTTGACAGACGGCGCACTGTCCATGTTGCTCTTCCTGCTCCTGCTTTCTTTGATTTTCAGAGAAAAGAGAGATATGTTATAACCAGGGAGGAGGCGAACAAGTACGAGAGGAGGATGGAGGCAGCTTGCCTCCAAGCTGCAGCACATGAGGCAATTGCCGCTGCATCTCAGTACGACCCCCAGCTACAACTTTGATCCATGGGCATAGACCAACTTAGGCCAAAAGCCTAAGCTTGGGGGAGTACGTATTTCTCACCGACATTACATTCATGTTCACACACTCATGCCAATTGTCATTGCTCATACTTTTTCATTGTATCATCCATGCTAGTTTATTTTCTTTTTTAAGCTTTCTTCTTGTGTGTTTGAAAAACCTTAAGAAAAACAAAAAAAATAGTTGTATCTTTTAGCTACTTTACTTTCCATGCTTGTAGTAGTAGTAATTAAAAGAAAACCCAAAAAGATTTCTCGTTCTTCTTTTGCTTGTTGGGAGCTTTCCCGTGTAAGTAGTTTTGCTTCTTTTCTTTTCTTTGGGGTCGAGAGGAGAAGACCACGATGAAAATGTTGAGTGGCTCTCATATGCATTATTGTTGATCTAATAAAGGGCCCATATTACCTTGTCTTCTCTCTTGAATTGAATGCTTGCAGATTCCAGCTTAGTCCAATGCACGTGCACTATTATTATTATCCACACTATTAGGTTGTGCAAGTGAAAGGCAATAATGACGATATATGATGAACTGATTGAGATGAGAAAAGCTGGTATGAACTCGACCTCTCTTGTTTTTGTAAATATGATTAGTTCATCGTTCCTGATTCAGCCTATTATGAATGAAACATGTTTGCAATGACAATTAGAGATTATAGTTGCCCATGCCATGCTTAATTTGCTAGGAGTTTATAATGGTCTACCTTGCGTGTCAACATGCTATTAAAATGGTTGTGATGTGGTATGATAGGGTGGTATCCTCCTTTGAACGATTCGAGTGGCTTGACTTGGCACATGTTCACGCATGTAGTTGAAACAAAATCAACATAGCCTCCACGATATTTATGTTCATGGTGAATTATATCCTACTCATGCTTGCATTCGGTGTTGATTAATTTTAATGCATGTTCATGACTGTTGTCGCTCTCTAGCTGATCGCTTCTAGGTCTCTTTCTAGCCTTCACTTGTACTAAGCGGGAATACTGCTTGTACATCCAACTCCATAAACCCCAAAAGTTATTCCATATGAGTCCACCATACCTTCCTATATACGGTATCTACCTGCTGTTCCAAGTAAATTTGTATGTGCCAAACTCTAAACCTTCAAATAAAAATTCTGTTTTGTATGCTCGAACAGCTCATGTATCAACTAGGGTTGTCTATATCTTCCATGCTAGGCGGGTTATTCTCAAGAGGAGTGGACTCTGCTCCTCACTCACGAGAAAATGGCTGGTCACCGGGATGCCCAGTCCCATGCTCAAATCAAATCAAAATAAATGCAAACAAAACTCCCCCAGGATTGTTGTTAGTTGGAGGCACCCGTTGTTTCGGGCAAGCCATGGATTGATGCTTGTTGGTGGTGGGGGGGTATAAACTTTACCATTCTGCTTGGGAACCGCCTATAATGTGTGTAGCATGGAAGATATCGAGATCTCTCGGTTGTTATGTTGACAATGAAAGTATACTGCTCAAAATATTATCCATCTCTATTTCAAAACCGAGTTCTGGGACCTCTACAAATCCCTGCTTCCCTCTGGAAGGGCCTATCCATTTACTTTTATGTTGAGTCATCACCCTCTTATTAAAAAGCTCCAGTTGGAGAGCACCGCTGTCATTTGCATGTATTATTTTTAGTTTACATTGAGTATGACTTGATTGGGTCTCTTTTACCATGAATTACAATTTCCAGTCAGCCCTTGATCTTCAGGGGTGCTCTGCATTTATGTTTTGCAGTCTCAGAAAGGGCTAGCGAGATACCATCTTGCTATATCATATTATGATTGTTTTGAGAAAGTGTTGTCATCCGAGATTCATTATTATTGCTTGCTAGTTGATTATGCCATTGATATGAGTAAACATGAGACCTAAATGTTATTCTGAATATGGTTAGTTCATAATCTTCGCTGAAAACTTGAATGCTGGCTTTACATATTTACAACAACAAGAGCAAACAGAGTTTGTAAAAGTTTTCTTTATCACTTTTAGTTTATCAACTGAATTGCTTGAGGACAAGCAAAGGTTTAAGCTTGGGGGAGTTGATACGTCTCCAACGTATCTACTTTTCCATACACTTTTGCCCTTGTTTTGGACTCTAACTTGCATGATTTGAATGGGACTAACCCGGACTAACGCTGTTTTCAGCAGAATTGCCATGGCGTTATTTTTGTGCAGAAATAAAAGTTCTCGGAAATGACCTGAAAATCAACGGAGAATATTTTCGGAGTATATAAAAAATATTGGCGAAAGAATCAACGTCAGGGTGCCCACACCCTGTCCACGAGGGTGGGGGCGCGCCCCCTGCCTCGCGGGCCGCCTGATGCTCCACCGACCTCAACTCCAACTCCATATATTCACGTTCGGGGAGAAAAAATAAGAGAGAAGGATTCATTGCGTTTTACGATATGGAGCCACCGCCAAGCCCTAATCTCTCTCGGGAGGGCTGATCTGGAGTCCGTTCGGGGCTCCGGAGAGGGGAATCCGTCGCCGTCGTCATCATCAAACTTCCTCCATCACCAATTTCATGATACTCACCGCCGTGCGTGAGTAATTCCATCGTAGGCTTGCTGGACGGTGATGGGTTGGATGAGATTTATCGTGCAATCGAGTTACTTTTGTTAGGGTTTGATCCCTAGTATCCATTATGTTCTGAGATTGATGTTGCTATGACTTTGCTATGCTTAATGCTTGTCACTAGGAGCCGAGTGCCATGATTTCAGATCTGAACCTATTATGTTTTCATGAATATATGTGACTTCATGATCCTATCTTGCAAGTCTATAGTCACCTATTATGTGTTATGATCCGTTAACCCCGAAGTGGCAATAATCGGGATACTTACCGGTGATGACTATAGTTTGAGGAGTTCATGTATTCACTATGTGTTAATGCTTTGGTCCGGTAACTATTAAAAGGAGGCCTTAATATCCCTTAGTTTCCAATAGGACCCCGCTGCCATGGGAGGGTAGGATAAAAGATGTCATGCAAGTTCTTTTCCATAAGCACGTATGACTATATTCGAAATACATGCCTACATTACATTGATGAACTGGAGCTAGTTCTGTGTCAACCTATGTTATAACTATTGCATGAGGAATCGCATCCGACATAATTATCCATCACTGATCCATTGCCTATGAGCTTTTCATATATTGATCTTTGCTTATTTACTTTTTCGTTGCTACTGTTACAATCACTATGAAACCAAAACTGCTACCGTTACTTAATTTTGCCACCGTTACCACTACTATCATATTACTTTGCTACTAAATACTTTGCTGCAGATATTAAGTTTCCAGGTGTGGTTGAATTGATAACTCAGCTGCTAATACTTGAGAATATTCTTTGGCTCCCATTGTGTCGAATCAATAAATTTGGGTTGAATACTCTACCCTCGAAAACTGTTGCGATCCCCTATACTTGTGGGTTATCAGTGGCGGCCATCACATCAATGATGGTTAACTTGTTGTGGTCCAATAGCCTCACCTTGGCGGCCAGGTGCTGCACTTCGACAGTTTCTTCTTGAGAAGGGATTTTGGGCCGCCAATTGAACCGCTTATTTAATGGAGCGTCTGAGTATTTGGGCAGACCCCTCCGAACTGGTTCGGATAGGGGAACGTCTTCGATATAAAACCATTCCTATGTTTATTCTTCGGAATCCCGACAGGATACCACATCCGGGATATGTGCCATAATTTGACGCCTACTTCACAGATTGTCTCTCCTCGGGTATGAGCGATGAGGCAAAAATACTTTCTCCATAACTCAAAATGGGCCTCATAGCCCAGAAACATCTCGCAAAAGAGCGACAAAGCCCGAGATATGCAGAATGGATCCAAGGATGAGTGATGGAGTTGGATCCCGTAGAACTCTAGCATGCCCCTCAGGAAAATATGGATTGGGAAGCCCAAGCCTCGTAAGAGGAAGGGCGCAAAACATACCCTCTCTTCTTTGTCTAGAGCAGGAAAATTCTCTGTGTAGTTTCACTATTCATGGAACTTAATCCAGGGCGAGTAGATGTGAGATCTGACGTGGGAAGATATCCCTGCGTCTCAAGTCTGCTTAATTGGAGGTGGGAGGGCGCTGTGGGGGCGTGAGGAGGAGCTTGGTGCGCCCGCCATTTTTTCTCCACTATTCTCTATTTTTCGGCTTCTGGATTTGGGGAAGGAATGGGCTGCCCATCATGCTCCTGGCCTATTTAATAGGCGCCTCCTCTTTGTTTTCATAAGGGGCATTTCTGTATAAGATTACTAGACCGCCCACCTCCTTCTGGCACACGGAAATCGAGGGGTGTTATTAACCATGTATGAAAAGATTGGTATGGCAGGCCCAATGGTGCTTCGACAAATCGAGATATCATCGACAATCGAACTATGGATATTCAAACATTGAGGGGGTGAAGAACTCATCTCGCAAGCCAGAGTCTTCAGATGTGCAGAGCTACCAGAAGTCATGAAACCCGGCGTTGGAGACTAGTTTGGGGGCTATTGAGGGAGTCCTAGACAAGGCGGTCCACGGGCTGCCAGCCTATCTCTTATGGGCCGGACAGGTGGACCGCTGTACGACTACTATAAGGCCGAGCTATCAGGTGACTCCGTGTATGGATAAGAAACCTTCGGAGCCTCGGTGTGTCCTACAAGTCAACATAAGAGAATTGACATGTTTATTCCTCCATTGTAACTGACCATGTGTAACCCTAGGACCCCTGATGTCTATATAAACCAGGGGGTTTAGTCCGTAGAGGCTAGAAGAACAACCATCATCCTACTTGCCTAGGGTTTAGTTCATCTGATCTCGTGGCAGACCAACTCTGTAATCATCCTGTACACTTCAATATAATCAAGCAGGACGTAGGGTTTTACCTCTTTGAGAGGGCCCGAACCTGGGTAAACATCATCTCCTTCGTGAAGGAAATATGCCCTAGAGGCAATAATAAAGCTGTTATTTATATTTCTTATATCATAATAAATGTTAATTATTCATCCTAGAATTGTATCAACCGGAAACTTAGTACATGTGTGAATACATAGACAAACAGAGTGTCACTAGTTTGCCTCTACTTGACTAGCTCGTTGAATCAATGATGGTTATGTTTCCTGACCATAGACATGAGTTGTCATTTAATTAACGTGATCACATCATTAGAGAATGATGTGATTGACTTGACCCATCCGTTAGCTTAGCACGATGATCATTTAGTTTGTTGCTATTGCTTTGTCCATAACTATACATGTTCCTATGACTATGAGATCAAGCAACTCCCGAATACCGGAGGAACACTTTGTGTGCTACCAAACTTCACAACGTAACTGGGTGATTATAATGGTGCTCTATAGGTGTCTCCGATGGTATTTGTTGAGTTGACATGGATCAAGATTAGGATTTGTCACTCCGATTGTTGGAGAGGTATCTCTGGGCCCTCTCGGTAATGTACATCACTATAAGCCTTGCAAGCAATGTAGCTAATGACTTAGTTACGAGATGTAGCATTACGGAACGAGTAAAGAAACTTGCCGGTAACGAGATTGAACTAGGTATTGAGATACCGACGATCGAATCTCGGGCAAGTAACATACCGATGACAAAGGGAACAACGTATTCCGTTATGCGTTTTGACCGATAAAGATCTTCGTAGAATATGTAGGAACCAATATGAGCATCCAGGTTCCGCTATTGGTTATTGACCGGAGACATGTCTCGGTCATGTCTACATAGTTCTCGAACCCGTAGGATCCGCGCGCTTAACGTTCGGTGACGATCGGTATTACGAGTTTATGTGTGTTGATGTGACGAAGGTAGTTCGGAATCCCGGATTTGATCACGGACATGACGAGGAGTCTCGAAATGGTCAAGACATAAAGATCGATATATTGGACGACTATGTTTGGACATAGGAAGGGTTCCGAGTGAAGTTCGGGCATATACCGGAGTACCGGGGGTTTACCGGAACCCCCCGAGGACTTTAATGGGCCTTATGGGCCTTAGTGGAAAGAGAGGAGGGGCTACCAGGGCAGGCCGCGCGCCCCCTCCCCCCTCTGGTCCGAAATGGACTAGGAAGGGGGCAGCGCCCCCCTTTCCTTCTCCCTCTTTCCTCCTTCCTTCTCCTACTCCTACTACATGGAAAGGGGGAATCCTACTCCCGGTGGGAGTACGACTCCCCATGGGGCGTGCCATAGGAGGGCCGGCCCTCCCCCTCCTCTACTCTTTTATATATGGGGGAGGGGGGCACCCCATAGACACACAAGTTGATCATTGATCTTTAGCCGTGTGCGGTGCCCCCTCCACCATAATCCACCTCGGTAATATCGTAGCGGTGCTTAGGCGAAGCCCTGTTCCGGTAGCAACATCATCACCATCATCACGCCGTCGTGGTGAAAAAGCTCTCCCTCAAAGCTCTACTGGATCGTGAATTCGCGGGACGTCACCGAGCCGAACGTGTGCAGATCACGGAGGTGTTGTATCTTCAGTAGTAGTTTCGGATTTCGGGTTCCGGCAAAACCCTTGAGGTTCGAACACTGGGGTGCGCATGAAGATCTCCCCCCTCTATAGCTCGCACACTCAACGATCTCACGGCCTAGCTTGACGAACCCAAAGAACACGAGACACAAGATTTATACTCGTTCGGGCCACCGTTATGGTGTAATACCCTACTCCAGTGTGGTGTGGTGGATTGCCTCTTGGGCTGAGGATGAACAGTTACAACGGAAGAACAGCCTCCTGAGGAGAGATGTTCTTGTGCCTGGTGAACTTGTGTGTGGCTAAGGATGGAATGGCTCCGATCCAAGATGGGATGCAAGATGAGATCCCAGCTCTCCCTCTCCCTCTCTGCCTAGCTATGGTGGTGGTTAGTCATATTTATATAGGCCCTGATCCTCTTCCCAAATATTGAGCGGGAAGGGATCCCACAATGGCCAATTTGAAGGGGGACAGCTAGTACAAGCTATCCTGACAAAAGTAGTATTCGCCTGCCAATGGCTCTGGTGGTGACGTCGTCTTGGGCTCCACGTTGACCTCCGTCATGTCGCCCTGCTTGTCTTGGTCTTGTTGTACCGATATGGAAACCTTTGCCTGATGCCTCGGAACTCCTCGCATGCGCTTGCCTCCTTAACACCAAAGAGGGAATGAGGAAACTGTGCTCACTGGCGCCCGCCTGGTCTTGATCGTCATGGCTTATGTCATTGGAACCTCGCGAGGTTCGCCTTGCCTTGATCTCTCCGCCCCTCGCGAGCCAGCCTCGTGAGGCCGCCCCTGAGGAGGTCTTGCGTCGTCCGCCTCGCGAGGCTTGGCCCCTCGCGAGGGTCTTGAATGTTTGCTGGTGAAGATGGGCTGTAGGAGGTGCTAGAGGAGCCACGTTGCGGGCCGCTGAAAGTGCAACTATCCCTAGGTGGTTTTGGTAATTCCTAACAACATATAGCTCATTAAGCTAATGCTATTTCAAGATTAATATATCAGGAAAGCTCAATGATTGGCATGGCATGGATGAGAAAAGTGGACCCCTCAAAATGCTAAGGACAAAGGATTGGCTCAAGCTCAAAGCTCAAGACTCTACATTTTCCATTTTAGTGATCCAAGATCACATTGAGTCTATAGGAAAAGCCAATACTATCAAGGAGGGATGAGGTGTTGCTTAATGAGGTTCTTGCTCAAAATGCTTAGTGATATGCTCCAAAACCCTCAACTACTTTCTCACATCAACATATGACCTAAACCAAAAGTCAAACTCAGCCCCACCGATTCTTCCTATCCGGCACCATCGAGTTTCAAATGTCATAGCCACTGCCACAAACCGTAGGCAAATCGGTCTCACCGATAGGGATCTTGGTCTCACCAAGATGGGTTTGTAATCTCTCTGTTTCCCTTCGTAACATTTCGGTCTCACCGAGATGAGCGATCGGTCCCACCGAGATTGCAATGTAAACTCTCTGTTTTGCCTTCGTAACATTTCGGTCTCACCGAAATGAGCGATCGGCCCCACCGAGTTTACCCGACCAACTCTCTGGTTAGCTTATTACCAAAATCAGTCTCACCGAGTTTGTGTAATCGGTCTCACCGAGATTACGTTATGCCCTAACCCTAATCATATCGGTCCTACCGAGTTGCATGTCGGTCCCACCGAAAACCCTAACGGTCACTAGCTTTGCTAAATCAGTCCGACCGAGTTTAACCATTCAGTCCCACCGAGTTTGGGAAGTTATGTGTAACGGTTAGATTTTGTGTGGAGGCTATATATACCCCTCCACCACCTCTTCATTCGCAGAGAGAGCCATCAGAACGAACCTACACTTCCAACTTACTTTTTTTGAGAGAGAACCACCTACACTTGTGTTGAGTGTTGGGGAGACTGTCATTTGAAGCACAAGAGCAAGGATTTCATCATCAACACACCATTTGTTACTTCTTGGAGAGTGGTGTCTCCTAGATTGTCTAGGTGTCACTTGGGAGCCTCCGACAAGATTGTGGAATTGAACCTAGGATTTTGTAAGGGCAAGGAGATCGCCTACTTCGTGAAGATCTACCGCTAGTGAGGCAAGTCCTTCGTGGGAGATGGCCATGGTGGGATAGACAAGGTTGCTTCTTCATGGACCCTTCGTGGGTGGAGCCCTCCGTGGACTCGCGCAACCGTTAGGTGGGTTGAAGTCTCCATCAACGTGGATGTACGATAGCACCACCTATCGGAACCACGACAAAAACATCCGTGTATCCAATTGCGTTTGAATCCTCCAAACCCTTCCTTTACATTCTTGCAAGTTGCATGCTTTACTTTCCGCTGCTCATATACTCTTTGCATGCTTGCTTGAATTGTGTTAAGATTGCTTGACTTGTCCAAAGTTGCCAAAATCTGCCAAGAACTAAAATTGGGAAAAGGCTAGATTTTTATTTGGTCAAGTAGTCTAATCACGCCCCCCCTCTAGACATACTTCCGATCCTACAAGTGGTATTAGAGCATTGGTCTCCATTTGCTTTGATTTCCATAGCTTTTGGTGGTCATAGCCCTGGTTTCACAACCTAGGAGAGTATGGCGTCTAGCGAGAGAAATTACCACTGTAGAGGTCCTTACTTTGATGCTACTAATTTTGCTAGTTGGAAGCATAAGATGAAAATGCATATTCTTGGACATAACCCTGCTGTTTGGGCTATTGTGTGTATTGGCTTGCAAGGTGAATTCTTTGATGGGAGAGAACCGAACCGTGAAGCTACTGCAGAAGAGTTGAAGATGCTACAATACAATGCTCAAACTTGTGATATCCTCTTCAACGGATTGTGCCCCGAAGAATTCAAAAAATCAGCCATCTTGAGAATGCAAAGGAAATTTGGGATACTTTGATTCATATGCACGAAGGTACCGACTCCATTAAGGAATCCAAGTTGGATGTGCTTCAAAGTCAACTTGACAAGTTCAAAATGAAGGATGGTGAAGTTGTCGCTGAAATGTACTCTAGGCTTGCTCTTATCACAAATGAGATTGCCGGCTTAGGAAGTGAAGAGATGACCGACAAATTCATCATCAAGAAGATCCTAAGAGCCTTGGATGGAAAATATGATATCGTATTCACATTAATCCAAATGATGCCAAATTACAAAGATCACAAGCCAACAGAAGTCATTGTAAGAATTGTTGCTCATGAGATGTCACTCAAGGATAAGGAGGAGCTCCATAACAAGTCAAGTGGTGCTTACAAAGCCTCATGTGAAGCTCCCACATCATCAAGTGAGAAACAAACCTTCAATGAAGAATTGAGCCTAATGGTGAAGAACTTCAACAATTTCTACAAGAGTAGAAGCAAAGAGAGAAGTTCCAAGTCAAGGTCCTACAATGACAAAAGATCTTCTAGTCAAGAGCGAAATTGCTACAATTGTGGAAGACCCGGACACTATTCCAATGACTGTACGACACCCTACAAGAGAAGAGAAGATTCTCCAAAAAGAAGAAGTAGAAGAGAAGAATCACCATCAAGAGAGAGAAGGAGTAGAGATGATCGTTATGAACGAAGAACATCCCGGAGAAGCAAGGATTCAGAAAGGAAGGACAAGTCATCAAGGAGCTACACAAAACGAAGACATCAAGCTCATGTTGGTGAATGGGTATCCAGCTCCGACTCCGACAATTACTCCGAGAGAAGCTATCACTCCGACTCCGAATATACTCAAGATGAAGGTGTTGCCGGTCTAGCACTTGTGTCAACCAACTCCTATGACATATTTGATTCACCAAATGAAGGAATTGGAAGATGCTTCATGGCCAAAGGTCCAAAGGTATCACACCCCGAGTATGTTGATTTCAATAGTGATGAACATGACTTTTTAGGTGATGATGATTTACTTGTTGACAACTCTAGTGATGAATACTATGATGTAATGTCAATTAATCATGCTAATAAAGATGAAATGAATGACAATGATAAGGAGAAGATTGAGTCTCTAACTAAAGAACTAAACACTCTTAAGTTATCTCATGAAACTATCTTAGGAGATCATCGAGAACTTTTAAGGACTCATGAGAAATTACGTTTTCAGAAGCTCAATCTTGAGCAAGAGCATGAGTTCTTAAAGGCAATCAATGATGATATTCGCTAGAAAATTTCTTCTTACATTGCCAAGTGTTTACTCTTATCCACTTACATGCCTCAAGTCAAGTCTAGTAACAAGAACAAGAAGGATTCTTCCTCTAGTAGTAACAATAATCATGCTAAATCCAATATTGTTGCTTCTAGTAGTTCTCTTGATTCCACTAATGATTCTCTTAGCCAAGTTACACTTGAGCAAGAAAATAGCTTATTGAAGGTAATCATAGAGAAAGGTGTTTACAAGAGCCTTGTCGGGAGTAAGCAATTCGAGGAAATTGTACGCAAGCAAGGAAGGCACCGGAAGAATCAAGGTATTGGTTTTGAACGAAATTTCAATGCCAATGGAGTTGAGTGGGAAGAAGATCAATACCCCAAGACGAAGTTTGTTCGTCAACAAGAGAAGTATGATCCTACTTCTTTCAAAGGGACACAAGCTCAAGATGATCTTCCACCACACGACCACAAGGAAAAAGGCAAGGACAAGCTTCAAGAGGAAATTAATGCATTTGAAGAAGCTCCTAAGGCCTTGGTCAAGTGGGTTCCAAAGACTAACAAGTTCCACTTCATCAAGTACAACTACAACTTAGAGGATTCCCATCAAGATGGTGTGGATCCCGAAGAAGAAGAACTAGAGAGTTCTTGAGGGTGACTCCGCCAACATACTTCACTCTTATCATTTTGGCAAGAACAAGTGCAATCAACTTCCACATCTTGCACTAGTTCAAGGAGTCACAAACCCTCTTGTTGGTAAGACAAGGGACAAAGTAACCTAATGCTCTCATAGACATCATCTTGTGTGTGCATCACTCTATGTCTATGGATATCCTTGTTTGTTCCTTGTGGGACTAACCCGTGTAGGTATTGAAAGTGCAACTCACTCCAAAGGATAGCTCCAAATAATCTACATCAACTTAGAGCATCCACATCCTCAACACCTACATGAATTCATCATCAACAAAACCCAAGGTTAGTTCATCCCTCTTAGGGGGGATCTCACATCTAGGGGAGCTTTACTCTAAGAATTGAGCTAAAGCAACTCTAATAGTGTGAACACAACAACGCTTATGTAAAAGTGGTAACCCCACTTGTGCTTAAACGATGAGTATGACCTATGATCAAATGTTCTCATTTGACTCCTAAGTCAATATACTCATATATAGATGACCTAGTCATCGCCAATTGCTTGATAGATGCTAGAATTGTTTGTGCATGCTTTGCCATATATTTCATTTGTCATTTTATTGTGTGAGCATGTTGGTTGCATAATTTACTCATTCAAGGACGTCCACTTGTTGTTTTGATTGGTTGGTTTCTTTTTCTCTTGCCAAGTGGATGGACAAGAATGCCTAAGAACCTTCTCTAGCTATCTATGCTCTTCTCGTCTCAAACTCTATTCATGCTGCATCACAAAGTTTGATCAGGTCAGATTCGAACTACTCTGTGTGAGGAGCACTCGGAGTCCCCGATTCGTCATAGACTTAAACTTCCAAAACTTCTTTATGCGTTTCGGTCTGACCGACTCATCCATTTTGGTCATATCGAGATCACTAAGTCGATCTAGGTTTTTAATCTTGGTGCAACCGATTTGAACTTTTCGATCACACCAAGTTGCGGTAACTGCTCGCAGTTATGCATCTCGATGCTACCGAGTTGTTCCACTCGGTCACACTGACAGGGTCATGCTATATATACCCACGGGACAAAATTTGGAAAACTTTCCGAACCTCTTCGCCTGCGCTCAGCTTGCTCTGCCTCCCTGGGTCTCCGGATCGTCCTCCTTGTCGCCAGCCGCCTCCAATCGCTGGTCTCTGCCACCGTTAACGGGATCGTCTCCGCCGTTGTCGCCGTAGTGAGTCCATCGCCGAACTAGGGTATGGACTTGATCTTTGTGCTGTTCTCACTCCTATTCCCCAGCACATTGTTTTGCCATGTATCTTGCCACGATTGAGATCACTCTATCCAATGAAAACACTCCGTAGTTTAGATGAGGATTGAAAATTTAGGGTTAGGTTTCTGCCGAAACCATCTCGGACCGACCGAGTTGTTGAAATCGGTTCCACTGATTTGGCTCAGGCCATTGCACATGTGATTCTCGGTCTGACCGAGAATTGCAAATCGGTGTGACCGAGTTCAAGTCTTTGTGAAACCCTAGCAGTCTCGATGCCACCGAACTATGACTCGGTCTGACCGAGTTCACTAGTTTATAGGTTTCAACAGCTGCTTTGGTATCACCGAGATTTCAAATCGGTAGATCCGAAATGCTTTCTATGGAAAACTAAAACTAAGTTTTTTGATTCATTATTTTGCAAAAACCTCTGCACTTTGTGATGCTCATCCAATCTACCTCATCTATAATCTATTCACAGGGTCTGTTGTCAGTGTTTGCATCATGTCAGATCAGAGTGACAGTCAGAAAAAATCTGAGGAGCAGGTTAACATGAGTGAGGCCACTAGTCCCTCTAGTAGCTCAGATGATGGAAGCATGAGCACACCTAGTAACTTGCCTAAGGCAGCCACCAGGACCAGAAAGAAGAAAACCACAGATTCGGAGGATGAGGACTATGTGGCTGCTGAGGAAGAGGCCACCTCAAAGAGGAAAGTCCTGAAAAAGGAATATGGCACAACTGTTGCCACTAAGCCAGGGATGAAGCAAAAGGTTCCTGCCAAGAGAGCTCCCATGTGAAAAGCCAGAATATCCACTCAAGAGACTTTGGGATCTGCACCCAAAGAGCAGGTTGTGGCAGAAAAGAAAAGGAAAGAGATGGTCAAGAAGACCACTGCCAGAGTGCTTGGGAGATCTTCAATAATGAAAGACTCTGAAGAAGAGGAAGAGGAAGAGGATGCAACACCAGCACCCAAAGCTCAAAAGCTTATGGGAGATGCTATAAGGGCAGGGGCTGTTCCATCTAAGCCTAAGACTGCCCCTAAGACTACTTCTCCAGCTCCAAAGCCAAAACCAAAGACAAGCACCAGGAACATCCCTGCTAAGGAGAAGAACAAGGCCCCAGTGCCTGAAGCTGCAATGGAAGAAGAAGATGATGAGTCACATGTCTTGAGGAAGTTGAAGCCAAAAATTCCAGACCACAATGATGCTCATCCAGTAGCTGAGAACATGAAGATAAGGAAGGATTCAGGATTGAGGCTATGGAGAGAGTCAGATCCATATGCCACCAGAAGAAGAACTGTTGTGGACTACAGGTTCCATACAAAGGAACAACAGGACTTCTATGAGACTATCTTACTTGACAAGAAGCCCATAGTGTGTGACATGATATGGGTCGATTGGACATTCATTGAGGAAAATGAGGATCACTTCCCTGGAGTATATGACAGCTTCAAGGCATGTGGAGTCGATGAGTTTGTGGCTCAGAAGCTCACAAAGTGGAATGATGAGATCATCATGCAGTTCTACTCCACAGCTCACTTCTACCCAGATGGAAGGATTGTCTGGATGTCTGAAGGCACTAGGTACCAGTTAACAGTTGCAGAATGGGCTCAGTTGATCAATGCCCCAGAAGAACAAGAAGATGACTTGGATGTCTGTGCCAAGAAGAAGAAGGATCACAACACCATGGCACACATGTACAAAGAGATCCCAGATGCTGCTCTTGAGACACACAAGTTTGGATCAGTACATTACCTTCTGTCAGGCTTGCCAACAATCAACTGGATCCTCAGGCACACTCTTTTGCCAAAGTCAGGTGATCACAAGATGATCAGAGGTCACTCCATCAACTTGCTGCACATTTTTGATGTTCCTCAAAAGTTCAAAGTCATGAGCCTAATTGTGGAAACCATAAATAGGATAGCTGTAGATCACAAGAGAAGTTGTGGGTATGCCCCACAGATCCAGGAGCTGATCAACTCCAAGATGGGCACTGGCACATATCTGCTGGACAAGGAGCACCTGCCCATCTACCAAGACTTTGAGGAAAACACTATGGTGATGGATGAAAATGAACCATCTTCTGTGCACGCACAAGCCAAGAAGGAGAAGGCAAGGGCTGAAAAGGCTGCAAAGATGCCAACCATGGATGAGGCATCTCAGTATCTTCTGAAGAGCAAGCAAGATCAGCTTGGCTACTTGATTGCCTCCACTCTGAGGATTGAGAAGGGACTGGCTACCCTGACTCAAAACCAGGAGAGCTTGGAGAGGATCGTGGAGCAGAAGTTCTATGACTTAGATGTGAAGGTTACTGAGATACAGTCTGTTGTTGAGCAACTTCAGGAGGAAGTGCGGGATAAGAAGGGTAAGAAAACCACTGATGCTTTTGCTAGAGTGCCCAGAGGTCGGAGGTCTGCTACTATGCCTGTCACATACACCAGAGCAACTTCATCTGCACCAGCTACAGCTTCAGTGCCACCAGCTCCAGCACCTACTCCACCAGCTCCATCTACATCGACTAACGCCTTCGTCCTTGGAGTTCTGTCTACACCACCACCTAAAGACCAAGCCCGAGGGACGATTTAGCACTATGCATTTTTATGAACTTTTTGGTAACTTGTTGCCAAAGGGGGAGAAAATGTATAGATCATAGGCTTCGAGAGAGTGTGTTGCTTTTGTTCTCTCTTGCGTTTCTCCTTGGTGGTTGAACTTTATTATTTGCTTGGTTGAGATACTTTATACTTTGTGCTTGCTTAGATGATCATGTGTTTCATCATATGCTACCTTAATGCTTGTTGGATTACATTATCCTTTTATATGATCACTCACTTTGCTTGGTGATGAGTGCATGTATTTTAATTATTATCATTTTGAGCGCTCCACTAAGATGTTTGTGACATGGAAGAGCAACCCATGATCCTAACTCTTTGTGCATTTGTAGTCCAAAGAAAATCTTAAATTATGCACAAATTTAGGGGGAGCTCTTGCTTGTCACATACTTCTCAAAGTGACAATGTTTTTCACTCTTATTATCATTTGTCGAAGCTTTGATCTATATGTTGTCATCAATTACCAAAAAGGGGGAGATTCAAAGTGCAACTATCCCTTGGTGGTTTTGGTAATTCCTAACAACATATAGCTCATTAAGCTAATGCTATTTCAAGATTAATATCTCAGGAAAGCTCAATGATTGGCATGGCATGGATGAGAAAAGTGGACCTCTCAAAATGCTAAGGACAAAGGATTGGCTCAAGCTCAAAGCTCAAGACTCTACATTTTCCATTTTAGTGATCCAAGATCACAATGAGTCTATAGGAAAAGCCAATACTATCAAGGAGGGATGAGGTGTTGCTTAATGAGGTTCTTGCTCAAAATGCTTAGTGATATGCTCCAAAACCCTCAACTACTTTCTCACATCCACATATGACCTAAACCAAAAGTTAAACTCGGCCCCACCGATTCTTCCTATCCGGCGCCACCGAGTTTCAAATGTCATAGCCACTGCCACAAACCCTAGGCAAATCGGTCTCACAGATAGGGATATCGGTCTCACCGAGATGGGGTTGTAATCTCTCTGTTTCCCTTCGTAACATTTCAGTCTCACCGAGATGAGCGAGCGGTCCCACCGAGATTGCAATGTAAACTCTCTGTTTTCCCTTCGTGACGTTTCGGTCTCACCGAAATGAGCGATCGGCCCCACCGAGTTTACCTGACCAACTCTCTGGTTAGCTTATTACCAAAATCGGTCTCACCGAGTTTGTGTAATCGGTCTCACCGCGATTAAGTTATGCCCTAACCCTAATCATATCGGTCCTACCGAGTTGCATGTCGGTCCCACCGAAAACCCTAACAGTCACTAGCTTTGCTAAATCAGTCCGACCGAGTTTAACCATTCAGTCCCACCGAGTTTGGGAAGTTATGTGTAACGGTTAGATTTTGTGTGGAGGCTATATATACCCCTCCACCACCTCTTCATTTGCAGAGAGAGCCATCAGAACGAACCTACACTTCCAACTTACTTTTTCTGAGAGAGAACCACCTACACTTGTGTTGAGACCAAGATATTCCATTCTTACCATATAAATCTTGATCTCTAGCCTTCCCCAAGTTGCTTTCCACTCAAATCTTCTTTTCACCAAATCCAAATCCTGTGAGAGAGAGTTGAGTGTTGGGGAGACTATCATTTGAAGCACAAGAGCAAGGAGTTCATCATCAACACACCATTTGTTACTTCTTGGAGAGTGGTGTCTCCTAGATTGGCTAGGTGTCACTTGGGAGCCTCCGACAAGATTGTGGAGTTGAACCAAGGAGTTTGTAAGGGAATGGAGATCGCCTACTTCGTGAAGATCTACCGCTAGTGAGGCAAGTCCTTCGTGGGCGATGGCCATGGTGGGATAGACAAGGTTGCTTCTTCGTGGACCCTTCGTGGGTGGAGCCCTCCGTGGACTCGCGCAACCGTTACCCTTCGTGGGTTGAAGTCTCCATCAACGTGGATGTACGATAGCACCACCTATCGGAACCATGACAAAAACATCCGTGTCTCCAATTGCGTTTGAATCCTCCAAACCCTTCCTTTTACATTCTTGCAAGTTGCATGCTTTACTTTTCGCTGCTCATATACTCTTTGCATGCTTGCTTGAATTGTGTTAAGATTGCTTGACTTGTCCAAAGTTGCTAAAATCTGCTAAGAACTAAAATTGGGAAAAGGCTAGATTTTTATTTGGTCAAGTAGTCTAATCACCCCCCTCTTTACATACTTTCGATCCTACATCTGCAGGCACGCAAGTCTGGGGACCCCAGTTCCCAGAACGCCGATAGTAGCCCCCGGGCCGAAGGTGCGCTCGGGTTTGGCTTCGAGGCGAAGCCAAAGGGCAAGTGTGGAGCGTCGCGGGCCCCAATAGCCTGCGGCCTTGGTCGACGCGTGGCGACTGATTGGATGTGGGCGTCTCCGCTTCCCCACGCTGCCACGACAACTGCCCGACTTGACGGGTCTTTGTTGCATGCAAAAAAGATCATTATTACCTTGGATCGTGGAGGCCGGCGGTTGGCCTCCCCTTGGCTATAAATGGGAAGTGGGGGCGGAGCCCCCATCACCCGTCTCTTCCTTGCTTCTCATGCTTCTTCTCCTTCCTTTCTCCACTCCTTGCTGGTGTAGTCATGGCGCCGATTCGGAGGTTCTCAGCCGCGGAGAAGGGCAAGGCTCCCCTCAACGAGCCCGGGCTGCTCCCGCCGAAGAAGAGGAGGTCCCATGGTCGCGAGATGGTCGTGAGGCCGGTAGTGTCGCGGCCTTGGTATGAAAGGCCACCTCCTGGATACCCGTTGCCCTTGTATGGCACGCCGATGATTCCAGAAGGAGGAGCGATGAGCACCGCCGCCCGTGCCAGGGCCGCGGCCTCTGTGCCGCGGAGGCGCACGCCGTCGCACCAGGGGTCCATGCTGCGGACTCCTCGCGTCAGTTCGTGCTATGGGCGGTGATGCCCCGAGCACTTGGATTTGCCTTCCGCAATTCTTCACCGCCGAGATGCCGCCGAGGGCCCCTCTCGAGCTCTGGCTGCAGCACGCCGACTGCGACGCCCCGGCGACTGGAGCGGAAGTTGAAGTCATCGCCTCCGGGAGGATCTTCATGACTCGAGGCTGGGGCGAGGTCGCCCGAGCCTGCCGCGCGAATGGCGCCCTCAGCATCCACTTCGAGTATGACAGCGCCTCCATGTTGTTCTTCAAGGTCTTCGACGAGGAAGGCCGTCGCTTGGAGTGCTACCTTGAAGGGGGTCGCCAGGATGGCACAGCTGCGGGCGCCGGGCCTGCCGCTAGCCTCGGCCGCAGCTCCTCCAGCGACAACGGTGACTCCTGGTGGTCCAATGAGTCTCCCGATCTCGTGGAGTCTTCGGAGACGAGCGATGACAGCTATGTGCCCCCGAGCTCTCGTCGGGCCCGGAGCAAGGTCGCCGCGTCTGGCCGCAGCCGCCGTTGATCTAGGTGGGGTTGGCGCCGGCCTTCCATGGCCCACTGTTGATGATGGCGTCTGTGACGTCCGGCGCGTGTAGATAGAGCTCCTAGGAATTCCCTTCCTTTTGTTTAATGCGAGGAATCGAAACAGACCCCGCGAGGGTGTGTAAAGTGTTTGTAATGCCTTTTGTTGATGTTATCCTTATTGTGAAAATTTGCGAGCACATGTCCTACTGAGGCTCGGTCTCCCCCTTTCCAATCCCGCGGCATCTTGGTGCTCTACACTGACAGGTCCCGGTCCCTAGGCAGGCTGCAACCGTCGCTCGTATGCCAGGTCGCGATGCCGTGATCAAGGCCAAGAGGTGAGCGGCCCAAGGTCCAGTAAGAGCTCCTGAGGTGCGATGCTCAAGGGGTCCCCTTTAGTGTGCAAACAGCTACCTGAGGATGGGAAAGGGAGGCGATGTCGCCGCAGCAGGGCAGCGAAAAGGCAAGAATCTTATGTTGTAGTGCTGGGTCGGTCGAGGTACAAGACTTATCTTGGCATTCCGGAGCCGGCTTCGGTGCCACACCAGACTTGGGTGTGGTAGTTGTCGTGCTGACCAAAGGTGACAGGGAGGCAAACCTGCCCTATCGGGGTGGTAGAGCCATCAGTCACACCTGAGAAAGGCTTGGTAGGCTGGAGCTGATCGTATGGCACTTGAAGGTTGTCGAAGGTCTCGACGGACAGGACATTGAGCCCCTGCACCACCGTCGATGAGGGTCTTGGTGACTTGGACATTGCTGATGACGGGTGAACAGAGCATCGGGAGAACGCCGTCCGTTCCCGCGCACTTGAGCTGGTCCGCCGAGCTAAAGGTGATGGCGTACTTGGACCATCTGAGCGGGTGCGTGGCCTCGAGCCTGGGGACGACTGCGTTCACCTCACGAGCAAACTGCTTTAAGACTCGTTGAGAGGCTGGGGCTTGAGCACCACCCAAGATGCAGGTGATAGCTCGCGGCTCTTGGAAGCCCCCAGCCCCCTCGTCCTATTGATGGTCGTTGTTCCTTCTTGGCGGCGGCAGTGGAGGGAGACCAGGGTTGCCCTAAGGACGGTCCTCACGAGGCTGGTCCCTCCAAGGACCCTCACAAGGCTGGTCCTGCTAACAATCCTCGCGAGGCTAGTCACACCACTTTTGGCGGGGCCCACGGTCGTCCCAACATCCTCCACCACGTCCACCTCCTCGGCCGTAGCCCCGGTCGTTGCGCTCGGTGCATCGACCGAAGCGTCCATCTCGAATGGCCCTGAGTTCTTGGCGGTCATTAGTGTTGTGCGTGTGCATGTTGTGGAAGGCACAGAATGTACGCCTGCCCTTGAACGACTCGGGAAGATCTTGGCCGCGCTTGGTGTCTAGTTCCTTCGCGAGCACAGCCACTCCTTTGCGCTTCACGTCCTTGTCCTTGGCTTTCTTATCCTCTGGATCCGTAGTAGGGAGCTCGAGGAGGGAGAGGCGCCCCTCCTCAGCTCTTGCACACTTGGTCGCGATGTTGAATAGCTCTGAAGTCATGCATAACTCTTCATGGATGGCGATCTCCTCCTTCATCTTGACATCGCGGACGCCGTCGGAGAATGTTGAGATGATGGACTCGTCCGTTACCTTGGGGATCTTGATTCACGCGCTATTGAAGTGCTGGATGTACTTCTGTAGGGTTTCTCCCGGTTATTGTTGGATGCGGCGTTGGTCACCCGCGACCGGGGGGCGGTCGCGAGTGCCCTGGAAGTTGGCGATGAAGCGGTCGCGCATCTCGTCCCAGGAGGAAATTGAGCCTGGGGGCAGGTTCAGGAGCCATGAGCGGGCACCGTCCTTGAGAGCCATGGGAAACCAGTTCGCCATGACCTTTTCGTCGCTGTTGGCCGCTTCGATGCTCAGCTCGTAGAGCTGCAGAAACTCTGTAGGGTCGGGGGTGCCGTCGTAGCAAGGAGGCAGATCTGGCTTGAACTTGCCCAACCAGTTCGCCATGATCTAGCAACTCAGGTGTGAAGGCCTGGCAGCCCACCGTGGCCACCATGGCCCATCGTGGAGGTAGAGCTTGGTCGTGGTGCCCCTGCGCCGCTGCGGCACGCGGCACATGGCCTTGTCGCAGCAAGCAATCCTGGCGCAGCGGAGTTGGGAGTGGTGGAGCGTTTCCTTGTGGACGGTGAATCTCTTGGCAGCTTCTTTCTTCGTGCGCGGGCACATGGCCCGGTGAGTCACGCCGCGGGGCCGCACATCTTGGAGCGAGGGCGCCATCTTGTTGTGGGAGAGGCGGAGGCACACCGCGAGCTGCATGCCTCGGCGCAAGGGCGCCATCTTGTCGCGGAGGAGGCGGAGATGCTCCTTGAGCCACATCGCCCGCAGCTGGGGGCGGGTGAGGCAGCGAGAGGGATAGTGCAGGAGAGCCTCCCATGGCACTGATGAGCTCGGCGATGCGGTCCAGCCAGTCCTCGTAGAGGTCGTCGACTGGACGGTAGCGCAGGAGCTTGCCTGCCATGAGCAGCGCGGCCTGTGCATCCGTGGGTGCGCGGTGAGTGTGAGATGATGAGCCGGCAGGAGTCAGCGACGGAGTGGCGGTGTGGCCGTCACGGCGCACAGAGGGATGCAGCGAAGAGGCTTGCTGCTCGTTTGCCGTCGGACCGGTGACGGCGTTGGGGGCGGGTGATGGAGAACGACGGGGGGACCCGCCTACTGGGGCCGTCTGAGCGACACGGGCGGTGAGAGCGGCCGGGCGCTCCGCGCGAGCCCGGCGAGCGTCGGCCATGAGCTTGCTGGAGTGACGAAGCATGGGTCGACGAAGAAGAAGGCTTCAGCGCACCCTACCTGGCGCACCAAATGTCGAATTTCGGGTTCCAGCAAAACCCTTGAGGTTCGAACACTGGGGTGCGCACGAAGATCTCGCCCCTCTCTAGCTCGCACACTCAACGATCTGACGGCCTAGCTTGACGGACCCAAAGAACATGAGACACAAGAGTTATATTGGTTCGGGCCATCGTTGTGGTGTAGTACCCTACTCCAGTGTGGTGTGGTGGATTGGCTCTTGGGCTGAGGATGAATAGTTACAATGGAAGAACAACCTCCTGAGGAGAGATGTTCTTGTGCCCGGTGAACTTGTGTGTGTCTAAGGATGGAACGGCTCTGATCCAAGATGGGATGCAAGATGAGATCCCAGCTCTCTCTCTCTCTCTCTGCCTAGCTATGGTGGTGGCAAGTCCAATTTATAGAGGCCCTGGTCCTCTTCCCAAATATTGAGCGGCAAGGCATCCCACAACGGCCAATTTGAGGGGGGGCAGCTAGTACAAGCTATCCTGACAAAAGTAGTCTTCGCCTGCCAAAGGCCCTGGTGGTGACGCCGTCTTGGGCTCCACGGTGACTTCCGTCCTGTCGTCCTACTGGTCTTGGTCTTGTTGCACCGATATGGAAACCGTTGCCTGATGCCTCGGAACTCCTCACCTGCGCTTGCCTCCTTAACACCAAAGAGGGAACGAGGACAGTGTGCTCGCTGGCGCCCGCTTGGTCTTGATCGTCATGGCTTACGTCATTGGAACCTCATGAGGTTCGCCTTGCCTTGATCTCTCCGCCCTTCGCGAGCCAGCCTGGTGAGGCCGCCCCTGAGGAGGTCTTGCGTTGTACGCCTCGCGATGCTTGTCCCCTCGCGAGGGTCTTCAATGTTTGCTGGTGAAGATGGGCCATACGGGGCCGCTAGAGGAGCCATGCTGCGGGCCACAGGCAGGCAAGTCTGGGGACCCCCGTTCCCAGAACGCCGACAACTAGAACGGTCGATCGTGAAGACATACGACTACATCAACCGTGTTGTCATAACGCTTCCGCTTACGGTCTACGAGGGTACGTAGATAATACTCTCCCCTCTCGTTGCTATGCATCACCATGATCTTGCGTGTGCGTAGGAATTTTTTTGAAATTACTGCGTTCCCTAAATGTGGCATCCGAGCTCAGTTTATGCGTAGATGTTATATGCACGAGTAGAACACAAAGGAGTTGTGGGCGTGGGTATATAAATACTGCTTGCCGTCACTAGTTGATTCTTGATTCAGCGGCATTGTTGGATGAAGCAGCCCAGACCGACATTACGCATATGCATACGCGAGACTGGTTCTACCGACGTGCTTCACACATAGGTGGCTAGTGGGTGTCTGTTTCTCCAGCTTTAGTTGAATCGGATTCAACGAACAGGGTTCTTTCTGAAGATCAAAAAGCAATCACTATACCGCGTTGTGGTTTTTGATGCGTAGGTAAGAACGGTTCTTGCTGAGCCCGTAGCAGCCACGTAAAACTTGCAACAACAAAGTAGAGGACGTCTAACTTGTTTTTGCAGGGCATGTTGTCATGTGATATGGTCAAGACATGATGCTAAATCTTATTGTATGAGATGATCATGTTTTGTAACACAGTTATCGGCAACTGGCAGGTGCCATATAGTTGTCGCTTTATTGTATGAAATGCAATCGCCATGTAATTGCTTTACTTTATCACTAAGCGGTAGCGATAGTCTTAGAAGCAATAGTTGGCGAGACGACAATGATGCTTTGATGGAGATCAAGGTGTCAAGACAGTGATGATGGTGATCATGACGGTGCTTTGGAGATGGAGATCAAAGGCACAAGATGATGATGGCCATATCATATCACTTATATTGATAGCATGCGATGTTTATCCTTTATGCATCTTATTTTGCTTAGTTCGGTGGTAGCATTATAAGATGATCTCTCACTAAATTTCAAGGTATAAGTGTTCTCCCTGAGTATGCACCGTTGCTACAGTTCGTCGTGCCGAGACACCACGTGATGATCGGGTGTGATAAGCTCTACGTTCACATACAACGGCTGCAAGCCAGTTTTGCACACGCGGAATACTCGGGTTAAACTTGACGAGCCTAGCATAGGCAGATATGGCCTCGGAACACTGGAGACCGAAAGGTCGAGCGTGAATCATATAGTAGATATGATCAACATAGTGATGTTCACCATTGAAAACTACTCCATCTCACGTGATGATCGGACATGGTTTAGTTGATATGGATCACGTGATCACTTAGATGATAGAGAGATGTCTATCTAAGTGGGAGTTCTTAAGTAATTTGATTAATTGAACTTTAATTTATCATGAACTTAGTACCTCATAGTATTTTGCATGTCTATGTTGTTGTAGATAGATGGCCCATGTTGTTGTTCCATTGAATTTTAATGCATTCCTAGAGAAAGCTAAGTTGAAAGATGATGGTAGCAACTACACAGACTTGGTCCATAACTTGAGGATTATCCTCATTGCTGCACACAAGAATTATGTCCTGGAAGCACCGCTAGGTGTCAAACCCACTGTAGGAGCAACGCCAGATGTTGTGAACACCTGGCAGAGCAAAGCTGATGATTACTTGATAGTTCAGTGTGCCATGCTTTACGGCTTAGAACCGGGACTTCAACGATTTTTTGAATGTCATGGAGCATATGAGATGTTCCAGGAGTTGAAGTTAATATTTCAAGCAAATGCCTGGATTGAGAGATATGAAGTCTCCAATAAGTTCTACAGCTGCAAGATGGAGGAGAATAGTTTGTCAGTGAACATATACTCAGAATGTCTGGGTACCACAACCACTTGACTCAACTGGGAGTTAATCTTCCTGATGATACTATCATTGACAGAGTTCTTCAATCACTGCCACCAAGCTAAAAGAGCTTTGTGATGAACTATAATATGAAAGGGATGGATAATACGATTCCTGAGCTCTTCACAATGCTAAAGGCTGCAGAGGTAGAAATCAAGAAGGAGCATCAAGTGTTGATGGTCAACAAGACCACCATTTTCAAGAAAAAGGGTAAAGGGAAGAAGGGGAACTTCAAGAAGAACAGCAAGCCAGTTGCTTCTCAAGTGAAGAAATCCAAGTCTAGACCTAAGCCTGAGACTGAGTGTTTCTACTGCACAAGAACTGGTCACTGGAAGCGGAACTGCCCCAAGTATTTGGTGGAGAAGAAGGATGGCAAAGTGAAAGGTATATTTTATATACATGTTATTGATGTGTACCTTACTAATGCTCGTAGTAGTGCCTGGGTATTTGATACTAGTTCAGTTGCTAACATTTGCAACTCGAAACAGGGGCTACGGATTAAGCGAAGATTGGCTAAGGACAAGGTGACGATGTGCGTGGGAAATGGTTCCAAAGTCGATGTGATTGCCGTCGGCATGCTACCTCTACATCTACCTTTGGGATTAGTTTTAGACCTGAATAATTGTTATTTGGTGCCAGTGTTGAGCATGAACATTATATCTGGATCTTGTTTAATGCGAGACGGTTATTCATTTAAATTAGAGAATAATGATTGTTCTATTTATATGAGTAATATCTTTAATGGTCATGCACCCTTGATGAGTGGTTTGTCTTTACTAAATCTTCATAGTAGTGATACACAGGTTCATAGTATTGAAGCCAAAAGATGCAGAGTTGATAATGATAGTGCAACTTATTTGTGGCACTGCCGTTTAGGTCATATTGGTGTAAAGTGCATGAAGAAACTCCATTCTGATGGACTTCTGGAATCACTTGATTATGAATCACTTGGTACTTGCGAACCATGCCTCATGGTCAGGATGACTAAAACTCCGTTCTCTGGAACAATGGAGCAAGCAACAGAGTTATTGGAAATCATACATACTGATGTATGTGGTCCAATGAACATTGAAACTCACAGCGGATATCGTTATTTTCTCACATTCATAGATGATTTGAGCAGATATGGGTATATCTATTTGATGAAACATAAGTCTGAAACATTTGAAAAGTTCAATGAATTTCAGGGTGAAGTGGAAAATCATAGTAATAAGAAAATCAAGTTTCTACGATCTGATCGTGGAGGCGAATATTTGAGTTATGAGTTTGGACTTCATTTGAAACAATGCGGAATAGTTTCACAACTCATGCCACCTGGAACACCACAGCGTAATGGTGTGTCCGAACATCATAATCATACTTTACTAGGTATGGTGCGATCTATGATGTCTCTCACTGATTTACCGCTATCGTTTTGGGGTTATGCTTTAGAGACGGCTACATTCATGTTAAATAGGGCACCATCTAAATCTGTCGAGATGACACCTTATGAACTGTGGTTTGGCAAGAAACCCAAGTTGTCATTTCTTAAAGTTTGAGGTTGCGATGCTTATGTGAAAAAGCTTCAACCTGATAAGCTCAAACCCAAATCGGAGAAATGTGTCTTCATAGGATACCCAAAGGAGACTGTTGGGTACACCTTCTATCACAGATCCGAAGGCAAGATATTCGTTGCTGAGAATGGATCCTTTCTAGAGAAGGAGTTCCTCTCGAAAGAAGTGAGTGGGAGGAAAGCAGAACTTGACGAGGTAATTGTACCTTCTCCCTTATTGGAAAGTGGTTCATCACTGAAATCAGTTCCAGTGGTTCCTACACAAGTAAGTGAGGAAGCTAATGATGATGATCATGAAACTTCTGATCAAGTTACTACCGAACCTCGTAGGTCAACCAGAGTAAGATCCGCACCAGAGTGGTACGGTAATCCTGTTCTGGAAGTCATGTTACTTGACCATGACGAACCTACAAACTATGAGGAAGCAATGATGAGCCCAGATTCCGCAAAATGTCTTGAAGCCATGAAATCTGAGATGGGATCCATGTATGAGAACAAAGTGTGGAGTTTGGTTGACTTGCCCGATGATCGGCAGGCCATAGAGAATAAATGGATCTTTAAGAAGAAGACTGACACTGACGGTAATGTTACTGTCTACAAAGCTTGACTTGTTGCGAAAGGTTTTCGACAAGTTCAAGGAGTTGACTACGATGAGACCTTCTCACCCGTAGCGATGCATATGTCCATCCGAATCATGTTAGCAATTGCCACATTTTATGATTATGAAATTTGGCAAATGGATATCAAAACTGCATTCCTTAATGGATACCTTAAAGAAGAGTTGTATATGATGCAACCAGAAGGTTTTGTCGATCCAAAAGGTGCTAACAAAGTGTGCAAGCTTCAGCGATCCATTTATGGACTGGTGCAAGCCTCTCGGAGTTGGAATATACGCTTTGATAGTGTCATCAAAGCATATGGTTTTTTACAGACTTTTGGAGAAGCCTGTATTTACAAGAAAGTTAGTGGGAGCTCCGTAGCATTTCTGATCTTATATGTAGATGAGATATTGTTGATCGGAAATGACTGAATTTCTGAATAGCATAAAGGGATAGTTGAATAATAATTTTCAATGAAAGACCTCGGTGAAGCTACTTATATATTGGGCATCAAGATCTATAGAGACAGATCAAGATGCTTAATTGGACTTTCACAAAGCACATACCTTGATAAAGTTTTGAAGAAGTTCTTGCCTGTATTACAAGGTGTGAAGTTGAGTCAGACTCAATGCCCGACCACTACAGAAGATAGAGAGAAAATGAAAGGTGTTCCCTATGCTTCAGCCATAGGCTCTATCATGTATGCAATGTTGTGTACCAGACCTGAAGTGTGCCTTGCTATAAGTTTAGCAGGGAGGTACCAAAGTAATCCAGGAGTGGATCACTGGACAACAGTCAAGAACATCCTGAAATACCTAAAAAGGACTAAGGATATGTTTCTCGTATATGGAGGTGACAAAGAGCTCGTCGTAAACGGTTACGTCGATGCAAGCTTTGGCACTGATCCAGATGACTCTAAGTCATAAACCGGATACGTGTTTTTATTAAATGGTGGAGCTGTCAGTTGGTGCAGTTCCAAGCAGAGCGTCATGGTGGGATCTATGTGTGAAGCGGAATACATAGCTGCTTCGGAAGCAGCAAATGAAGGAGTCTGGATGAAGGAGTTCATATCCGATCTAGGTGTCATACCTAGTGCATTGGGTCCAATGAATATCTTTTGTGACAATACTGGTGCAATTGCCTTGCCAAAGGAATCCATATTTCGCAAGAGAACCAAGCACATCAAGAGAAGCTTCAATTCCATCTGCGATCAAGTCAAGGAGGGAGACATAGAGATTTGCAAGATACAAATGGATCTGAATGTTGCAGACCCGTTGACTAAGCCTCTCTCATGAGCAAAACATGATCAACACCAAGACTCCATGGGTGTTAGAATCATTACAATGTAATCTAGATTATTGACTCTAGTGCAAGTGGGAGACTGAAGGAAATATGCCCTAGAGGCAATAATAAAGCTGTTATTTATATTTCCTTATATCATGATAAATTTTTATTATTCAAGCTAGAATTGTATTAATCGGAAACTTGATACATGTGTGAATACATAGACAAATAGAGTGTCACTAGTTTGCCTCTACTTGACTAGCTCGTTGAATCAATGATGGTTATGTTTCCTGACCATAGACATGAGTTGTCATTTGATTAATGGGATCACATCATTAGATAATGATGTGATTGGCTTGACCCATCCGTTATCTTAGCACGATGGTCGTTTAGTTTGTTGCTATTACTTTATCCATAACTATACATGTTCCTATGACTATGAGATCATGCAACTCCCGAATACCGGAGGAACACTTTGTGTGGTACCAAACGTCACAATGTAACTGGGTGATTATAAAGGTGCTCTACAGGTGTCTCCGATGGTATTTGTTGAGTTGGCATGGATCAAGATTGGGATTTGTTACTCCGATTATCGGAGAGGTATCTCTGGACCCTCTCGGTAATGTATATCACTATAAGCCTTGCAAGCAATGTAGCTAATGAGTTAGTTACGGGATGTAGCATTACGGAATGAGTAAAGAGACTTGCCGGTAACAAGATTGAACTAGGTATTGAGATACCAACGATCGAATCTCGGGCTAGTAACATACCGATGACAAAGGGAACAACGTATTCCGTTATGCGGTTTGACCGATAAAGATCTTTGTAGAATATGTAGGAACCAATATGAGCATCCAGGTTCCGCTATTGGTTATTGACCGGAGACATGTCTTGGTCATGTCTACATAGTTCTCGAACCCGTAGGGTCCGCATGCTTAACGTTCGATGACGATCGGCATTATGAGCTTATGTGTTCTGAGGTACCGAAGGTAGTTCAGAGTCCCGGATTTGATCACGGACATGACGAGGAGTCTTTAAATGGTCGAGACATAAAGATCGATATATTGGACGACTATGTTTGGACATCGGAAGGGTTCCGAGTGAAGTTTGGGCATATACCGGAGTATCGGGGTTTACCGGAACCCCCCGGGGAGTTTAATGGGCCTTATGGGACTTAGTGGAAAGAGAGGAGGGGCTGCCAGGGCATGCCGTGCGCCCCCTCCCCCTCTGGTCCGAATTGGACTAGGAAGGGGGGCGGCACCCCCCTTTCCTTCTCCCTCTTTCATCCTTCCTTCTCCTACTCCTACTACATGGAAAGGGGGGAATCCTACTCCCGGTGGGAGTAGGACTCCCCATGGGGCGCGCCATAGGAGGGCTGGACCTCCCCCTCCTCCACTCCTTTATATACCGGGGAGGGGGGCACCCCATAGACACACAAGTTGATCATTGATCTTTAGCCGTGTGCGGTGCCCCCCTCCACCATAATCCACCTCGGTAATATCGTAGCGGTGCTTAGGCGAAGCCCTGTTCCGGTAGCAACATCATCACCGTCATCATGCCGTCGTGCTAATGAAGCTCTCCCTCAAAGCTCTACTGGATCATGAGTTCGCGGGACATCAGCGAGCCGAACGTGTGCAGATCGCGGAGGTGTCGTATCTTCAGTACTAGATCGGTCGATCGTGAAGACGTACGACTCCATCAACCACGTTGTCATAAAGCTTTCGCTTACGGTCTATGAGGGTACGTAGACAATACTCTCCCCTCTAGTTGCTATGCATCACCATGATCTTGCGTGTGCGTAGGAAAGTTTTTGAAATTACTGCGTTCCCTAACACTTCGTCCCTTCTTCCTCATTAATCCAAGATCCACAGCTTGGGACCCCCTACCCGAGATCCGCCGGTTTTGACACTGATAGAATTCCAATCATAAGAACATATTATCCAAGTACAGACAGTATGTTAGCTTAGGCTCTCCCGCATAAAACCTGCAATAGAGGATTATCACTATCATTTCATATTCAATTGTCTAGGGATAATCATTTTCTTTATTTTCTTTCAAAACTGTTTATTTATTGTTCTTTTATTAACAACACCTAACTCTTTATATTCTTGCAAAGTTCTCTTATTATTCTTGCAAAGTAGTTTTATTCCTTATTCTAGGTAAAGAAAACTCTTAGTGGGTGTAGAGTTGTATTAGTGGTTGATAGAACTTGAGAGAATATTAATCTTACCTTTAGCTCCTCGTTGGGTTCGACACTTACTTATCGAAAAGGCTACATATGATCCCCTACACTTGTGGGTTATCAAAAAGACCTTTTCTGGCGCTGTTGCCGGGAAGCAATAAGGTGGGGTGAATATTCTCGTATGTTGTTGGCTTTATCATTAAGTATATTGTAGGATCGAAAGTATGTCTAGAGGGGGGGTGATTAGACTACTTGACCAAATAAAAACTTAACCTTTTCCCAATTTTAGTTCTTGGCAGATTTTAGCTATTATAGGACAAGTCAAGCAATCATCACACAATTCAAGCAAGCATGCAAAGAGTATATTGGCAGCGGAAAGTAAAGCATGCAACTTGCAAGAATGTAAAGGGAAGGGTTTGGAGAATTCAAAAGCAATTGGAGACACGGATGTTTTTCCCGTGGTTCGGATAGGTGGTGCTATCCTACATCCACGTTGATGGAGACTTCAACCCACAAAGGGTAACGGTTGCGAGAGTCCACGGAGGGCTCCACCCACAAAGGGTAATGGTTGCGCGAGTCCACAAAGGGCTCCACCCACGAAGGGTCCACGAAGAAGCAACCACCCACAAAGGGTCCACGAAGAAGCAACCTTGTCTATCCCACCATGGCCATCGCCCACACAGGACTTGCCTCACTAGCGGTAGATCTTCACGAAGTAGGCGATCTCCTTGCCCTTACAAACTCCTTGGTTCAACTCCACAATCTTGTCGGAGGCTCCCAAGTGACACCTAGCCAATCTAGGAGACACCACTCTCCAAGAAGTAACAAATGGTGTGTAGGTAATGAACTCCTTGCTCTTGTGCTTCAAATGATAGTCTCCCCAACACTCAACTCTCTCTCATAGGATTTGGATTTCGTGGAAAGAAGATTTGAGTGGAAAGCAACTTGGGAAGGCTAGAGATCAAGATTCATATGGTAGGAATGGAATATCTTGGTCTCAACACATGAGTAGGTGGTTCTCTCTCAGAACATATGGGTTGGAATTGTGTATGTGTTCTGATGGCTCTCTCCACGAATGAAGAGGAGGTGGAGGGGTATATATAGCCTCCACACAAAATCCAACCGTTACACACAGTTTTCCAATCTCGGTGGGACCGAATCAACAAACTCGGTCGGACCGAAAATGTAAACCTAGTGACCGTTAGAGATTTTCGGTGGGACTGACATGCAACTCGGTAGGACCGATATGGTTAGGGTTTGGGCATAACGTAATCTCGGTGAGACCGATTACACAAACTCGGTGAGACCAAATTTGGTAACTAGCTAACCAGAGAGTTGGTCAGGCAAACTCGGTGGGACCGATTTGCTCTTTCGGTGAGACCGAAAAGTTACAAAAAGGAAACACTGAATTTACATTGCAATCTCGGTGGGACCGATCCGCTCTTTCGGTGAGACCGAAAAGTTACGAAAGGGAAACAGAGAGTTTGCAATCCCATCTCGGTGAGACCGAGATCCCTATCGGTAGAACCGAATTGCTAGGGTTTGGCAGTGGCTTATGACAAGTGAAACTCGGTGGCGCCGGATAGGAAGAATCGGTAGGACCGAGTTTGGCTTAGGGTTTAGGTCATATGTGGATATGGGAAAGTAGTTGAGGGTTTTGGAGCATATCACTAAGCACATGAAGCAAGAGGCTCATTAAGCAACACGTCATCCCTCCTTGATAGTATTGGCTTTTCTTAAAGACTCAATGTGATCTTGGATCACTAAAATATAAAATGAAGAGTCTTGAGCTTTTGAGCTTGAGCCAATCCTTTGCCCTTAGCATTTTGAGGGTTCCACTTTCACATCCATGCCATGCCAATCATTGAGCTTTCCTGAAATAATCATCTTGGAATAGCATTAGCTCAATGAGCTATATGTTGTTATGAATTACCAAAACCACCTAGGGATAGTTGCACTTTCAATCTCCCCCTTTTTGGTAATTGATGACAACATATAGATCAAAGCTTCGACAAATGATAATAAGCATGAAATATATCGTCGCTTTGAGAAGTATGTGATAAGTAAGAGCTCCCCCTAAATTTGTGCATATTTAAAATTTTCTTTGGACTGCAAATGCACAGGAGTTAGAGTCATGGGTTACTCTTCCATGTCACATACATCTTGGTGGAGCGCTTAAAATGATAAGAATGAAATACATGCACTCATCACCAAGAATAGTGAATGATCACATAGGATAGATAAGATAATAGAATTAAGCAAGCATTAAGTGTAGCTTATGATCAAACACATGATCATTAATGTCTCACACATAATGACGTAGTATCTCAAGCACTCAAAAGCAAACAAAGTTCGAAAAACCACCAAATAAAGCAAGAGAGAAAAAAGGCAACACTCTCTCTCTCGAAGCCTATGATCTATACATTTTTCTCCCCCTTTGGCAACAAGTTACCAAAAAGTTCCTAGAAAATTCATAGTGCTAGATCGACACTCAGGCTTGATCTTCAGGTGGTGGTGGAGTCCGGATCACTCCAAGGACGAAGGCTTCCGTAGACGCTGAAGTAGATGCTGGAGTTGGAGCTGAAGTAGATACTGGAGCTGGTGGAACTGAGGCTGTAGCTGGTGCAGAAGTGGTGGCTCTGGTGTCAGCAACTGGCACGGCAGACGACCTCGGACCTCGTGGCACTCTGGCAAAGGCATCAGTGGTAGTCCTACCTCTCCTCTCCTGCATGTCATCCTGGAGCTGCTCCACTGCAGTCTGAATCTCTGTCACCTTGACATCCAAGTCATAGAACTTTTGTTCCATGATTCTCTCTAGGCTTGCCTGGTTCTGAGTTAGGGTGGCTAGTCCTTACTCAATCCGCAGGGTGGATGCAATCAGGTAACCAAGCAGCTCTTGTTTAGTTTTCAAGAAATACTCAGATGCCTCCTCTTGGGTTGGCATCTTGGCAGCTTTCTCCTTCCTTGCCTACTCCTTCTTGGCTTGTGCTTGGGCAGATGATGGCTCATTCTCAGTCATGACTACTTGATTGTCCTCAAAATCTGGACGGATGGGAAGGTGTTCCTTGTCCAATAAGTATATGCCCGTGCCCATCTTGGAGTTGATGAGCTCCTGAATCTGTGGGGCATATCCACAGCTCCTCTTCTGATCAGCTGCTGTCCTCTTGATGGTCTCTACCATGAGGCTCATGACCTTGAATTTCTGAGGTACATCAAATACATGAAGCAAATTAATTGCATGGCCTCTGATCATCTTGTGATCTCCAGACTTGGGCAAGAGGCAGCTTTGGGTGCTTCTTTGGGCTTAGATGCAGCAGCCCCTGTCCTGATAGCATCACCCATAAGCTTAGGTGCCTTAGGTGCTGGTGCAGCAACCTCTTCTTCCTCTTCCTCTTCCATGATGGAAGCCTTTCCAAGCACTCTGGCTACGGTCTTCTTGACCCTTTCCTTCCTCTTCTTGCCTTCAGCAGCAACTGGCTCTTTGGGTGCAGGCTTTTCAGTTGAAGCTCTAGCCTTTGACATAGGCTGCCTGCTGGCCTTTTGACCTTCAGTCCTGGCTTTGTGCCTTGAGCTGGCCTCTTTGATGTGGCCTCTTCCTCTGCCACATAATCTTCATCTTCAGAATCAGAAGTTCTCTTCTTCCTCTGTCGAGTGGCAGCTTTTGGCAAATTGCTTGGGGTACTTCTGCTGCCATCATCTGAAGAGCTGGAGGGACTAGTGCCCTCACTCATCACCACTTGTTGTTCTGACACATTCTAGCTGTCACTCTGATTCGACATGTTGAACAAGCTGACTGCTGACCCTGTGAACAGTTTATAGATAAGGTAGAATAGATGAGCATCACAAAATGCAGAGATTTTTGCAAAAAATGATCCAAAAACTTAGTTTTAGTTTCTCACTGAAATCATCTCGGATCTACCGATTTTTAAACTCGGTGATACCGAAGCAGTTTTGGCACCTAAACTAGTGAACTCGGTCAGACCGAGTCACAGTTCGGTGGCACCGAGACTGCTAGGGTTTCACAGAGTTCCAAAATCGGTCACACCGATAAGTAATTCTCGGTCAGACCGAGTCTCACTTGTGCAATGGCATAAGCCAAATCGGTGGGACCGAGTTTTTCAACTCGGTGGGTCCGAGATGGTTTCGGCGGAAACCTAACCCTAAAATTTTTGAATCAAACCTAATCTGCGAGCGCATTGACTGGATAGGAGTGTTTCAATCATGGCAAGAATCATGATGATCACAATGTGCTAAGAATCAGATTGGAGAATAGCACAAAGATCGAGTCCATACCCTAGTTCGGCGGAGACTCGCTACGGCGGCAATGGTGGGGTAGAATTCCCGTTGACGGCGACGGAGACCAGCGACTGGAGGCGGCTGGCGGCGAGGAGACGATCCGGAGACCACGTTGGCGGAGCAGGCTATCGCGCGGGCGAAGGGGTTCGGAGAAATTTCCAAAATTTTGCCCGTGACTATATATAGCCCGACCCTGTTACTGAAACGGTAGGACCGAGTTTGGCTTAGGGTTTAGGTCATATGTGGATATGGGAAAGTAGTTGAGGGTCTTGGAGCATATCACTAAGCACATGAAGCAAGAGGCTCATTAAGCAACACCTCATCCCTCCTTGATAGTATTGGCTTTTCCTAAAGACTCAATGTGATCTTGGATCACTAAAATATAAAATTAAGAGTCTTGAGCTTTTGAGCTTGAGCCAATCCTTTGTCCTTAGCATTTTGAGGGTTCCACTTTCACATCCATGCCATGCCAATCATTGAGCTTTCCTGAAATAATCATCTTGGAATAGCATTAGCTCAATGAGCTATATGTTGTTATGAATTACCAAAACCACCTAGGGATAGTTGCACTTTCATATATTTTATTTTATGTTTTAAGTTATTCTCTATATTTAATTATGGATATGAAACACAAAATACCAAAAAAATAGTTATACTTGCTGCCCAAGTAGATGAGGAACCTCCTGAAACCCTCGATGCTACTTATGTGTAACATTGAATATTTGTTTGATAATCCTGATAAACCCCTGTTCAACATGGTAATGGGTTACACTTTGGATCAACATGAATACTTTAGGGATTATCGCTTGACCCTAAAAGGGAAACATATACGGGGTCAATAAAAATGTTACGTTGGTATGCTTGAAATTTGTGCTTTGTGTATAATTTTACGTGTTTCTCTAGAATGGAGGTTAATCATCATCCCTTTCAATGTGAGTTTAATGATAGTGAAACCTTGGCTTATTATGCTAATGGTGTATGTGATTATTATGATGTCGAACAAATAAAATAATTCGTTGCTTTTAAGGGTGCTTATGAAATTGCTTCTTTGCTTGAAAACTATGATGATGCTCTTTACAAAACTAAAAATCTTGTCATACTTAGATCTTGCTACGAGAACTATGAATACAATGCTCACATTAATGACTTTATTGAGAGAATCTCTACTGGCCTAGAAGAGATTAATATTCTATAGGAATCTATGTAAGAAGAAATTGTTGAACTGGTAAGTTCATTAGATGAAAAAGATGAGGAGGAGAGCGAAGAACAAAAGGAGGAAGAGCAAATTAGCTACCCGTTCCCACCTTCTAATGAGAGTAATTGTTTAACTCATACATTGTATAATTTCCCTCCATGCTTACCAGAAGATGAATGCTATGATTGAAGGAAATATGCCCTAGAGGCAATAATAAAGTTGTTATTTATATTTCCTTATATCATGATAAATGTTTATTATTCATGCTAGAATTGTATTAACCCGAAACTTCATACAAGTGTGAATACATAGACAAAACAAAGTGTCCCTAGTATGCCTCTACTTGACTAGCTCGTTAATCAAAGATGGTCAAGTTTCCTGACCATAGACATGTGTTGTCATTTGATGAACGGGATGATGGACAAGACTGATAACCCACAAGTATAGGGCATCACAACAGTTTTCGATATATAAGAGTGTCGAACCTAACGAGTAGCTAAAGGTAAAAAAAATATTCCCTCAAGCTCTATCAACCACCGATACAACTCTACGCACGCTTGACGTTCGCTTTACCTAGAACAGGTATGAAACTAGAAGTACTTTGTAGGTGTTTTGGGATAGGTTTGCAAGATAATAAAGAGTACGTAAATAAAAAGTAGGGGCTGTTTAGATTAAGAAACAATAAAGTAAATATAGCGAGTGTGGAAAAGAGGTGGTAGGAGTTGTGAAATTTCCCCTAAGCAATTGACTACTTTACTAGACCGATAGCAAGTATTATGTGGGAGAGGCCATTGCTAGCATGTCATCCCTGACTGGGAATTCTATGCACTTATGATTGGAACTATTAGCAAGCATCCGCAACTACTAACGTTCATTAAGGTAAAACCCAACCATAGCATTAAGATATATTGGTCCCCCTTCAATCCCGTATGCATCAATTTCTATGTTGGGTTGAAGCTTCTGTCACTCTTGCCCTCCAATACATAGTCCTATCAACATACAACTAACCCTAGGGTGTGATCCACGCGCGCAATCATATGATGGGCACCAAAGGACAGCAACATAACCACAAGCAAATTAAATCAATCATAGCAATTCATCAACCACCGATAGGATAATGAAAATCTACTCAGACACCATAGGATGGCAACACATCATTGGATAATAATACGAAGCATAAAGCACCATGTTCAAGTAGAGGGTACAGCGGGTTGCAGGAGAGTGGACCGCTGTAGATAGAGGGGGGAAGGTGATGGAGATGTTGGTGAAGATGACGGAGGTGTTGGTGTAGATCGCGGTGATGATGATGGCCCCCGGTGGCACTCCGGTGCCACCGGAAGCGAGGGGGAGAGAGCCCCCCTCCTTCTTCTTCTTCCTTGACCTCCTCCCTAGATGGGAGAAGGGTTTCCCCTCTGGTCCATGGCCTCCATGGCACGGGAGGGGCGAGATCCCCTCCGAGATTGGATCTGTCTCTCTGTCTCTTTGTGTTTCTGTGTTCTCACATTCTTCCCTTTCACCGTTTCTTATATTCCCGGAGATCCGTAACTCCAATTGGGCTGAAATTTTAACACGATCTCTATCCGGAAATTAGCTTTCTTGCGGGAAAAGAAGGGCATCAACCGCCTTACGGGTGGCCCACGAGGGTCAGGGGCACGCCCAGGGGGGCAGGCGCGCCCCCTACCTCGTGGCCACCTCGGGCACCGTCTCGCGTGGATTTTTCTTCCCAAAAATCATATATATTCCAAAAAATCTCTGTCAGTTTTTATCCCGATTGGGCTCCATTTGATATGGATATTCTACGAAACAAAAAACATGCAACAAACAGGAACTGGCACTGGGCACTGGATCAATATGTTAGTCCCAAAAATAGTATAAAAAGTTGCCAAAAGTATATGAAAGTTCAATAATATTGGCATGGAACAATCAAAAATTATAGATATGACGGAGACGTATCAGCATCCCCAAGCTTAATTCCTGCTCGTCCTCGAGTAGGTAAATGATATAAAAAAATATAATTTTTGATGTGGAATGCTACCTAGCATAATCTTGATCATGTAATATAATCATGGCATGAATATTAAGATACGAGTGATTCAAAGCTATAGTCTATCATTTGACATAAAAACAATAATACTTCAAGCCCACTAATAAAGCAATCATGTCTTTTCAAAATAACAAGGCCAAAGAAAGTTATCCCTACAAAATCATATAGTCTGGCTATGCTCCAACTTCACCACACAAAATACTCACATCATGCCCAACCCCGATGACAAGCCAAGCAATTGTTTCATACTTTTGACGTTCTCAAAACTTTTCAACTTTCATGCAATACATGAGCGTGAGCCATGGACATAGCACTATAGGTGGAATAGAATGGTGGTTTTGGAGCAGACAAAAGGAGAAGATAGTCTCACATCAACTAGGCGTATCAACGGGCTATGGAGATGCCCATCAATAGATATCAATGTGAGTGAGTAGGGATTGCCATGCAATGGATGCACTAGAGCTATAAGTATATGAAATCTCTAACTGAAACTAAGTGGGTGTGCATCCAACTTGCTTGCTCATGAATACCTAGGGCATTTGAGGAAGCCCATCATTGGAATATACAAGTCAAGTTCTATAATGAAAATTCCCACTAGTGTATGAAAGTGATAACTCAAGAGACTCTCCATATGAAGAACATGGTGCTACTCTGAAGCACAAGTGTGGTAAAAGGATAGTAACATTGCCCCTTCTCTCTTTTTCTCTCATTTTTTTGTTTTTTTGTTTTTTTTCTTTTTTCTTTTTTTGTAGGCTTCTTTGGCCTCTCTCTTTTTTTGTGGGGCTTCTTTGGCCACTTTTATTTTGATAACCTCACATGGGACAATGTTCTAATAATGATGATCATCACACTTTTATTTACTTACAACTCAATATTACAACTCGATATCTAGAACAAGGATATGACTCTATATGAATGCCTCCGGCGGTGTACCGGGATGTGCAATGATCTAGCATAGCAATGACATCAAAAAAACGGACAAGCCATGAAAACATCATGCTAGCTATCTTACGATCATGCAAAGCAATATGACAATGAATGCTCAAGTCATGTATATGATGATGATGAAAGTTGCATGGCAATATATCTCGGAATGGCTATGGAAATGCCATGATAGGTAGGTATGGTGGCTGTTTTGAGGAAGATATATGGTGGGTTTATGGTACCGGCGAAAGTTGCGCGGTACTAGAGAGGCTAGCAATGATGGAAGGGTGAGAGTGCGTATAATCCATGGACTCAACATTACTCATAAAGAACTCACATACTTATTGCAAAAATCTATTAGTCATCGAAACAAAGTACTACGCACATGCTCCTAGGGGGTAGATTGGTAGGAAAAGACCATCGCTCGTCCCCGACCACCACTCATAAGGAAGACAATCAATAAATACCTCATGCTCCAACTTCGTTACATAACGGTTCACCATACGTGCATGCTACGGGAATCACAAACCTCAACACAAGTATTTCTACTAATCCACAACTACCCACTAGCATGACTCTAATATCACCATATTTATATCGCAAAACTATTGCAAGGAATCAAACATATCATATTCAGAGATCTACATGTTTTATGTAGGATTTTATGACTAACCATGTGAATGACCAGTTCCTGCCATCTCTCTAAAGAGATATAAGTGAAGCAAGAGAGTTTAGTTATTTCTAGAAAAGATATGCCCGTGCTCTAACAAATCTAAGTGAAGCAAAAGAGCATTCTACAAATGGTGGTTTTCTATGTAAAGAGAAACAGGCAATCCAAACTTCAAATGATATAAGCGAAGCACATGAAGCATTCTATAAAGCCATACTCAAAAGATATAAGTGAAGTGCAATGAGAATTCTATAAATCAACCAGGGACTATCTCATACCAGCATGGTGCATAAAAGAAAGATGGAAACTAAATGCAAAAGATGCTCCAAGTTTCCACATATCGCATGAACGAAACGAATCCAAAAAGATACCGATACTTGTTGAAGAAAGAGGGGATGCCTTCCGGGCATCCCCAAGCTTAGACGCTTGAGTATCCTTGAATATTTACTTGGGGTTCCTCGGGCATCCCCAAGCTTGAGCTCTTGGCTCTCTTCCATCTTCTCACATCGAGACCTTCTCGATCATCGAACACTTCATCCACACAAAACTTCAACAGAAAACTCGGTAAGATCTGTTAGTATAATAAAGCAAATCACTACTCTAAGTACTATTGCAAACCAATTCATTTTTTGCATTGTGTCTACTGTAATATAACTTTTTCATGGCTTAATCCACTAATATAAATTGATAGTTTCATCAAAACAAGCAAACTATGCATCAAAAACAGAATCTGTCTAAAACAGAACAGTCTGTAATAATATGAACATTCACCATACTTCTAATACTTGAAAAATTGTACAAAAATTAGGAAAAATGAAAAAATTGCATATATATACAGTGCCAAAAGAATCAGAACCATTTTACGTTCCAGCTAAAAATGTAAAATCGCGCACTACAGCCAAAGTTTCTGTCCTGCACCGTACAAACCATCAAGCAAATGTAAACATCCTAAAGGCAAACCTTGGCACATTATTTTTATTTCTAAACTTTATAAAAGCACACAACAGAAATAAATGACTCTCTAAAACTTCCGGGTTGTCTCCCTGGCAGCGCTTTCTTTAAAGCCGTTAAGCTAGGCATATAGTGGTCAAGTAATGGATCCACCCGGATCCCAAGGTATATCAAAGCCAATTTTAATTAACAATGATTTGTAATTTAGTGGTGAGCACAAGGTAACATATATCATGTAATGACGAAGTCTAACTCTCTTCCTATGCATCGGCATGTCATAAAAGAACAATTCATGCACACAAAGTAAAGGCCAATGCATAGCATAAGCAGTTTCTTGCAATTTTATCATATTGGAAACATAGAGAGGTGGAGATATAGTTCCTCTCTCATAATAATTGCAAGTAGGAGCATCAAGCACATGCATATTATATTCATCAAAATCATCATGTGCAACGGTAAAAGGCAACCCATCAATATATTCCTTAATAAGAGCAAACTTCTCCGATATAGTGTAGTTTGGAGAATTCAAAAAGATAATAGGACTATCATGTGTGGGTGCAATAGCAACAATTTCATGTTTAACATAAGGAACTATAGCAAGTTCATCTTCATAAGCATAACTCATATTGGCATCTTGGCCACAAGCATAGCAAGCATCATCAAAAAGGGATATTTCAAAAGAATCAATGGGATCATAACAATCATCATAGCAATCATCCTCCGGTAAGCATGAAGGGAAATTAAACAATGTATGATTTGAAGAGTTACTCTCATTATAAGGTGGGCATGGGTAGCTAATCCGCTCTTACTCCTTTTGTTCTTCGCTCTCCTCCTCATTTTTTTCATCCAATGAGCTCACATTTTCATCAATTTCTTCTTCCATAGACTCCTGCAAAATATTAGTCTCTTCTTAGACAGCAGAGTAGTACTCAATATATGGTTCAACATAGGCATTAGAAGCATAATTATCATAGCAATATTTAAGTATGGAAAAAATTTCAGATTTGTAAAGAGTAGCATCATACTTTTCATTCAAAGAAGCAATTTCGTAAGCACCCTTAAAAGCAACAAATTCTTCAATTTGTTGAACATCATAGTAACTATAAACACCCTTAGCATAAGAGGATACGATTCCATTATCACTAAACAAACATTGGTAGGGAAGGTGTTTCTTAGGGTCTTCAAAACAACAAGTATAATCATATATTTCACATAAATTCCAAGCATAACATTGCAAACGATGAATTTGATTCAGTAAAGTTTTCCCTTTTTTAGATATTCGGTGTCGTACAAAACAAGCATGCTCATCTAAAGATTTGCCCTCAACTAAGCTAGTTGGGGTTTCAGCACGAGCACATAGGGATCGAAGATGATCCAAGTAATAACCTTCAGCAGTGTGATAGATTTTGAGTGGTTCTTCAACCATTGGTTTAGTAGGTACAACTAATTTTTTGGTATTTTGCGTTTCCTACCCATAACTAAAGATAGAAAACAACTAAGAGCAGCAAATAAAAATTACTTACTGATAAACCAAACAAGCACACACAAGTATATTCACCCCACGCTATTGCTCCCCGGCAACGGCGCCAGAAAAAGGTCTTGATAACCCACAAGTATAGGGGATCGCAACAGTTTTCGATAAGTAAGAGTGTCGAACCCAACGAGGAGCTAAAGGTACAACAAATATTCCCTCAAGTTCTATCGACCACCGATACAACTCTACGCACGATTGACGTTCGCTTTACCTAGAACAAGTATGAAACTAGAAGTACTTTGTAGGTGTTGTTGGATAGGTTTGCAAGATAATAAAGAGTACGTAAATAAAAAGTAGGGGTTGTTTAGATTAAGAAACAATAAAGTAAATATAGAGAGTGTGGAAAAGTGGTGGTAGGAGTTGTGAAATTGCCCCTAAGCAATTGACTACTTTACTAGACCGATAGCAAGTATTATGTGGGAGAGGCCACTGCTAGCATGTCATCCCTGACTTGGAATTCTATTCACTTATGATTGGAACTATTAGCAAGCATCCGCAACTACTAATATTCATTAAGGTAAAACCCAACCATAGCATTAAGATATATTGGTCCCCCTTCAGTCCCGTATGCATCAATTTATATGCTAGGTTGAAGCTTCTGTCACTCTTGCCCTCCAATACATAGTCCTCTCAACATACAACTAACCCTAGGGTGTGATCCACGTGCGCAATCATATGATGGGCACCAAAGGACAGCAATATAACCACAAGCAAATTAAATCAATCATAGCAATTCATCAACCACCGATAGGACAACGAAAATCTACTCAGACATCATAGGATGACAACACATCATTGGATAATAATATGAAGCATAAAGCACCATGTTCAAGTAGAGGATACAGCCGGTTGCGGGAGAGTGAACCGCTGTAGATAGAGGGGGGAAGGTAATGGAGATGTTGGTGAAGATGGCGGAGGTGTTGGTGTAGATCGCGGTGATGATGATGGCCCCCGGTGGCACTCCGGTGCCACCGGAAGCGAGGGGGAGAGAGCCCCTCCTTCTTCTTCTTCCTTGACCTCCTCCCTAGATGGGAGAAGGGTTTCCCCTCTAGTCCATGTCCTCCATGGCACGGGAGGGGCGAGAGCCCCTCCGAGATTGGATCCGTCTCTCTGTCTCTCTCTATTTCTGCGTTCTCAGATTCTTCCCTTTCACCATTTCTTATATTCTTGGAGATCCGTAACTTCGATTGGGCTGAAATTTTAACATGATCTCTATCCGGAAATTAGCTTTATTGTGGCAAAAGAAGGGCATCAACCGCCTTACGGGTGGCCCACGAGGGTCAGGGGCACGCCCAGGGGGGCAGACGCGCCCCCTGCCTCGTGGCCACCTCGGGCACCGTCTCGCGTGGATTTTTCTTCCCAAAAATCATATATATTCCAAAAAAATATGCGTCAGTTTTTATACCGTTTGGACTCCGTTTGATATGGATATTCTGCAAAACAAAAAACATGCAACAAACAGGGACTGGCACTGGGCACTGGATCAATATGTTAGTCCCAAAAAGAGTATAAAAAGTTGCCAAAAGTATATGAAAGTTCAATAATATTGGCATGGAACAATCAAAAATTATAGATACGATGGAGACGTATCAAAGACCCATCCGTTAGCTTAGCATAATGATCGTTAAGTTTTATTTCTATTGCTTTCTTCATGACTTATACATATTCCTTTGACTATGACATTATGCAACCCCCGAATACCGGAGGAACACCTTGTGCGCTATCAAACGTCACAATGTAACTGAGTAATTATAAAGATGCTCTATAGGTGTCTCCAAAGGTATTTGTTGGGTTGGCATAGATCGAGATTAGGATTTGTCACTCCGAGTATCGGAGAGGTATCTCTGGGCCCTCTCGGTAATACACATCACGATAAGCCTTGCAATCAATGTGACTAATGAGTTAGTTACAGGATGATGCATTACCGAATGAGTAAAGAGACCTTCCCATAACGAGATTGAACTAGGTACGAAGATACCGACGATCGAATCTCGGGCAAGTAACAAACCGATGACAAAGGGAATAACGTATGTTGCCATTACGGTTTGACCAATAAAGATCTTCATAGAATATGTAGGAACCAATATGAGTATCCAGGTTCTGTTGTTGGTTATTAACCGTAGATGTGCCTCGGTCATGTCTACATAATTCTTGAACCCATAGGGTCCGCACGCTTAACGTTCGATGACGATTTGTATTATGAGTTATGTGTTTTGGTGACCAAAGATTGTTCAGATTCCAGGATGAGATCACGGACATGACGAGGAGTCTCGAAATGGTCGAGAGGTAAAGATTGATATATTGGACGATGGTATTCAGACACCGGAATGGTTCCGAAGCGTTTCGGGTATTTTTCGTAGAATCGGGAGGTTACCGGAACCCCCCCGCCCCCCGGGAAAGTAATGGGCCAACATGGGCCTTAGGGGAGAGAGGGGGGAGCCCACAAGGGGTGGCGCCCCCCCCCCCATGGACTGTCCGAATTGAACAAGGGGAAGGGGTGCGGCCCCCCTTTCCTTCTCCCTCTCCCTCTCCTTCCCCTTTCCCCCTCCGAAAGAAAGGAAAGGGGAGCCGACTAGGACTAGGAGTCCTAGTCAGTTTCCCCCCACTTGGGCGTGCCCATAGGGACAGCCTCCTCCCCTCCTCCTTTATATACGGGGGAAGGGGCACCCCAAAGCACATCAGTTGTTCTCTTAGCCGTGTGTGGTGCCCCCCCTCCACAGTTTACTCCTCCGGTCATATTGTCGTAGTGCTTAGGCAGATCCCTGCACAGATCACATCACCATCACCGTCACCACTCCGTTGTGCTGACGAAACTCTCCCTCAACACTTTGCTGGATCAAGAGTTCGAGGGACATCATCGAGCTGAACGTGTGCAGAACTCGTAGGTGTCGTACGTTCGGTGCTTGATCGGTTGGATTGCGAAGACGTTCGACTACATCAACCGTGTTAAGTTAACGCTTCCGCTTTCGGTCTATGAGGGTACGTGGACACACTCTCCCCCTCTCGTTGCTATGCATCTCCTAGATAGATCTTGCATGATCATAGGAAATTTTTTGAAATTGCATGCTACGTTCCCCAATAGTGGTATCAAAGCCAGGTTTATGCGTAGATGATATGCATGAGTAGAACACAAAGAGTTGTGGGCAATCATAGTCATATTGCTTACCACCAATGTCTTATTTTGATTCGGCGGTATTTTTGGATGAAGCAGCCCGGACCAACCTTACATGACCACGTTCATGAGACCGCTTCCACCGACAGACATGCAACATGTTTTGCATAAAGGTGGCTGGCGGGTGTCTATTTCTCCAACTTTAGTTGTATCGAATTTGACTACGGCTGGTCCTTGTTGAAGGTTAAAACAGCACACTTGACGAAAAATCATTGTGGTTTTGATGCATGGGTAAGAACGGTTCTTACTAGAAGCCCGTAGCAACCACGTAAAACTTGCAACAACAAAGTAGAGGACGTCTAACTTTTTTTGCAAGGCATGTTGTGATGTGATATGGTCAAGACATGATGTGATTTATGTTATTGTATGAGATCATCATGTTTTGTAAAAGTTATCGGCAACTGGCAGGAGCCTTATGGTTGCCGCTTTATTGTATGAAATGCAAACGCCATGTAATTGGTTTACTTTATCACTATGCATTAGTGATAGTCATAGAAGCAATAGTTGGCGAGACAACAACGACACTACGATGGAGATCAAGGTGTCAAGCCGGTGATGACGGAGATAATGACGATGCTTTGGAGATGGAGATCAAAGGCACAAGATGATGATGTCCATATCATGTCACATATTTTGATTGTATGTGATGTTTACCTTTTATGCATCTTATTTTGCTTAGTACAGCGGTAGCATTATAACATGATCCCTCACTAAATTTCAAGGTATAAGTGTTCTCCCTGAGTATGCACCGTTGCGACAGTTCGTCGTGCCGAGACACCACATGATGATCGGGTGTGATAAGCTCTCCGTTCACATACAACGGGTGCAAGACAGTTTTGCACGTGCAGAATACTCGGGTTAAACTTGACGATCCTAGCATGTACAGACATGGCCTTGGAACACTGAGATCGAAAGTTTGAACGTGAACCATGTAGTAGATATGATCAACATAGAGATGTTCACCATTGAAAACTACTCCATCTCACGTGATGATCGGACATGGTTTAGTTTATATGGATCACGTGATCGTTTAGATGACTCGAGGGATGTCTATCTAAGTGGTAGTTCTTAAGTAATATGATTAATTGAACTTAAATTTATCATGAACTTAGTCCTGATAGTTTTTGCATATCTATGTTGTAGATCAATGGCTCGTGCTACCGTTCCCTTGAATTTTAATGCGTTCCTAGAGAAAGCTAAGTTGAAAGATGATGGTAGCAACTACACGGACTGGGTCCATAACTTGAGGATTATCCTCATTGCTGCACAGAAGAATTACGTCCTTGATGCACCGCTGGGTGCAAGGCCTGCTGCAGGAGCAATTCTGGACGTTACGAACGCCTGGCAAGCTAAATCTGATGACTACTCGATAGTTCAGTGTGCCATGCTTTACGGCTTAGAATCGGGACGTCAAAGACATTTTGAACATCATGGAGCATATGAGATGTTCCAGGAGTTGAAGTTAATATTTCAAGCAAATGCCTGAGTTGAGAGATATGAAGTCTCCAACAAGTTCTATAGCTGCAAGATGGAGGAGAACAGTTCTGTCAGTGAACACATACTCAGAATGTCTAGGTACCATAACCACTTGACTCAGCTGCGAGTTAATCTTCCAGATGATAGTGTCATTGACAGAGTTCTTCAATCACTGCCACCAAGCCATAGAGGCTTCGTGATGAACTATAATATGCAAGGGATGAACAAGACCATCCCCGAGCTCTTCGCAATGCTTAAAGCTGCGGAGGTAGAAATCAAGAAGGAGCATCAAGTGTTGATGGTTAATAAGACCATAGTTTCAAGAAAAAGGGAAACGGAAAGAAGGGGAATTTCAAGAAGAATAGCATGAAAGTTGCTGCTCCCGAGAAGAAGCCCAAGTCTAGACCTAAGCCTGAAACTGGGTGCTTCTACTGCAAAGGGGCTGGCCACTAGAAGCGGAACTGCCCCAAGTATTTGGCGGATAAGAAGGATGGCAAAGTGAAAGGTATATTTGATATACATGTTATTGATGTGTACCTTACTAATGCTTGTAGTGGCGCCTGGGTATTTGATACTGGTTCTGTTGCTCATATTTGCAACTCAAAACAGGGGCTACGGATTAAACAAAGATTGCCTAAGGACGAGGCGATGATGCGCGTCGAAAATGGTTCCAAGGTCGATGTGATCGCCGTCGGGAAGCTACCTATACATCTACCTTCGGGATTAGTTTTAGACCTGAATAATTGTTATTTGGTGCCAGCGCTGAGCATGAACATTATATATGGATCTTGTTTGATGTGAGACGGTTATTCATTTAAATCAGAGAATAATGGTTGTTCAATTTATATGAGTAATATCTTTTATGGTCATGAACCCTTGATGAGTGGTCTATTTTTGTTGAATCTCGATCATGGTGATACACATATTCATAATATTGATGCCAAAAGATGCAAAGTAAATAATGATAGTGCAACTTATTTTTGGCACTGCCGTTTAGGTCATATTGGTGTAAAGCGCATGAAGAAACTCCATGTTGATGGGCTTTCGGAATCACTTGATGCTTGCTAACCACGCCTCATGGGCAAGATGACTAAGACTCTGTTCTCTGGAGCAATGGAGCAAGCCATTGACTTATTGGAAATAATACATAGTGATGTATGCGGTCCGATGAGTGTTGAGGCTTGCGGCGGGTATCGTTATTTTCTGACCTTCACAAATGATTTGAGCAGATATGGGTATATCTACTTAATGAAACATAAGTCTGAAACATTTGAATGGTTCAAAGAATTTCAGAGTGAAGTGGAAAATCATCATAATAAAAAAAATAAAGTTTCTACGATCTGATCGCGGAGGCGAATATTTGAGTTACGAGTTTGGTCTTCATTTAAAACAATGTGGAATAATTTTGCAACTCACGCCACCTAGAACACCACAGCGTAATGGTGTGTCCGAACGTCATAACCATACTTTACTAGATATGGTGTGGTCTATGATGTCTCTTACTGATTTACCACTATCGTTTTGGGGTTATGCATTAAAGACAGTTGCATTCACGTTAAATAGGGAACCATCTAAATCCGTTGAGATGACACCATATGAACTGTGGTTTGGCAAGAAACCTAAGCTGTCGTTTCTTAAAGTTAGGGGTTGTGATGCTTATGTGAAAAAGCTTCAGCCTGATAAGCTCGAACCCAAATTGGAGAAATGTGTCTTCATAGGATACCCAAAAGAAACTGTTGGGTACACCTTCTGTCACAGATCCAAAGGCAAGATATTTGTTGCTAAGAATGGATCCTTTCTAGAGAAGTAGTTTCTCTCAAAAGAAGTGAGTGGGAGGAAAGTAGAACTTGATGAGGTAGTTGTACCTTCTCTTGAATTGGAAAGTAGTTCATCACAGAAATCAGTTCCAGTGATGCCTACACCAATTAGTGAGGAAGCTAATGATAATGATCATGAAACTTCAGATCAAGTTACTACCGAACCTCGTAGGTTAACCAAGTACGTTCCGCACCAGAGTGGTACGGTAATCCTATTCTGGAAGTCATGTTACTAGACCATGACGAACCTACGAACTATGAGGAGGCGATGATGAGCCCAGATTCCGCGAAATGGCATGAGGCCATTGTCGGATTTCGGGTTCCGGCAGACCCTTGAGGTTCGAACACTGGGGTGCGCGCAGAGATTTCGCCTCCTACCTACCTGCACCCCTCCGCCGCGCTAGGATCAAAGCTATGAAAAGAACAACACAAGGGACACAGGGTTTATACTGGTTCGGGCCACCGTTGTGGTGTAATACCCTACTCCAGTGTGTGGTGTGTGGATTGCCTCTTGGGATGATGATGATGAACAATACTAGGGAGAATAGCCTCGCGAGGGTCTGTTCTTGGCTGGGGCGATGAACTGCTGGGAGGAGTTCAGCCACCTTTCTCTCTCTCTCTCTCTCTCCCTCTTTCCAACTCTCTACTTGTCGAGCCCTTGGAGGAGACTGAGCCGAACCCTTTGCTACGTGGGTGGCCGGTCCTATTTATAGTGGCCCTGGTCCTCTCCCCAAATATTGAGCGGGAAGGGAGCCAACAATGGCGGGCTAATTAGAAGGGGGACAGCAAGTATCAACTATCCTGACAAAAGTAGTCTTCGCCTGCGCAAAGCTCTGGTGATGAGGTCGTCTTGGGCCCCATGGTGACCTCCATCTCGTAGTCCTCCTGGTCTTGGTCTCGTTGCACCGAAATGGCAACCTTTGCCTGACGCCTCGGTACTCCGCGGCTGCGCATGCCCCCTTTGCACCGAAGAGGAAAGGAGGACGCTGCGCGGGCTGGCACTCGCCTGGCGCCCTGAGTCGTCATGGCTTGCGTCACGGGCACCTCGCGAGGTACCCCGCCTTGATCTCTCCGCCTCCTCGTGAGCCAGCCTGACGAGGCCGTGCCTAAGGAAGCTCCGTGTCGTCCGCCCCGCGAGGCTTGGCCCCTCGCAAGGGTCTTGAGTTTGTGTTGGTGAAGATGGGCCGTGCTGGGCCCCCCTTTGAGCCACGTCGCAGGCCGCAGGCAGGCATGTCTGGGGACCCCCATTCCCAGAACGCCGACAGTAGCCCCCGGGCCAAGGCGCGCCCGGACTTGGCCGTGCAGGGAGGCGGAAGGGCAAGAGCGAAGCGCCGCGGGCCCTAACAGCCTGCGGCCTTGGGCGCCGCGTGGCGGTTGACTGGACATGGACGTCTCCACTTCCCCACGGCGCCTCGGCAACTGCTCGGATTGGACAACTCCCTGCATGCAAAACGGGTCATGATTACCTGCGATCGTGGAGGTCGTCGGTTGGCCTCCGCCGGCTATAAGTACGGAATGTCGTGCGTCCTTCCGGTCCATCCCTCCTTGCTTCTCCTTCTTCCTGATTCTTGCTCCGTCTTGCTGCGATGGCTCCGATCCGCCGGTTCTCGTCGAAAGAGAAGGGAAAGGCTCCAGAGAGGGACCAGACCCACTTCCGCCGAAGAAACGGCATGTCCACCATGGCCTGGACGAGGGGGCCCTTCAGGTGGTGTCGAGGCCTTGGGGCGAGCGGGCACCGCCGGGGTTCCCGCTTCCATTGTACGCCCACGTCAAGGGCCCCGAAGGAGCTGATGCTGACCGCCGCGGGCGGCGCCGCCGCCGGTGCCGACGGGTCACGAAGGTGTGGGTCGTCCCCCCTGGGGTCCACACCGAGGGCTCCTCCCAAGAGTTCGTGCGCCACGTCGCCATTCCTCTTCAGTCTTGGATCCGTCTTCCTCCCTTCTTCACCTCCGTCATCCCGCAGGGGGAGCCCCTGGAGCTCTGGCTGCAGCACGCCGGCTGCAGCACCCTCGCGACCGAGGCAGAGGTTGCGGTCGTCGCCCTGGGCGAGGTCGACATGACCCGGGGCTGGAGAGAGATTTCCCGGGTTTGCAGGACAAGGGGCGTCTTCGCGATCCACTTGGACTACGACGGTGCTTCGGTGATGCTCCTCAAGGTCTTCGACGCGGACGGGAGCCGGGTGGAGTGCTGCCCCGGTGAAGACGGCCAGGGCCCTGCTGTGACGAGGACCGGGCTCGCCAATCGCTCCCTTGGCGGCTCCTCAGGCGGTGGAGATGTCGGAGGCTCCAGCGACTCCGGTGAGCCCTTCGCGACTCCGGAGACGAGCGACAACAGCTACGAGCCCCCGAGCCGGCGCCGCTCCCGGAGTAGGGCAGGCTCGTCAGGCCGCCGCCGACTTTGATCTGGATGGGGTTGGCGTCGGTACTTGGCGGCCCACTGTTGATGATGGCGCCTTTTGTAGCGACGCGCGTAGTTTGCGTCTCTTTAGGATCTGTTCCCTGCGAGGAACCAAAAGCGCGCCCCGTGGGGGCTTGTAAGGTGCCTGTGATCCTGTTTGTTAATATAACCCTTGCTGTAGATTTATGCGAGTTGCTCGTCCCGTCTTAGCTCGGTCCTCCCTTTCGAACCTCACGAGGGCTTGGTGCTCTGCGCCGACAGGTCCTAGTCCCAAGGCGGCTTCAGCCGTCGCTGGTATGCCAGGTCGCGATGCCGTGGTCAAGGCTAGGAGGTGAGCGACCCGGAGTCCGGTAAGAGCCCCTGAGTCGCGATGCTCAGGAGGTCCCCTTTGGCGCCCAAGCAGCCGTCGTTTGGTGAGAAAGGGGAGCAACGTCACTAACATGGGATAGCGTTAGGTGCAGGGATGGTGCCACGGTAGCTGGCGCTTCCGGGCGATAACTTATCTCGAGGATTAGGGGCCGCTCTCTGGTGTGTGGCCGGGTCCGTGCATCGGCAGGCGCGAGGTTGCTCGGCGAAGTCCTCACGTGTCTCTCCCCTCTCGCCTTTGCTCCCCTTTCTGCTCTACGTCCTCGGGTCCCGGCCCTCGAGCGAGTCTCAGCCGTCGCTGGTATGCCAGGTCACGATGCCGTGGTCAAGGCTAGAGGGTGAGGGCTGGAGAGCCAGTAAGAGCCCTGAGTTGCGATGCTCAGGTACCCCCCCCCATTAACGTGCAAGCGGTTCGCGCGGACGAGAGTGAAGGAGACACAGCAAGAGCCTCGCCTGACGCGGCTCCTTCAGGAGGTCCTGCAGGTCCACCATAGAAAAAGCAAGGGGTTGCCATAACAATTGACGGTCAGCCGTTGGTTGCTTCCAAAGGGTAGTGAGGCACTGAAGGCTTGACGAGGTGACGCTATGCGGGGCTGCCGCGGCCAGAGCTTGGCCATCCAGATTCATCGGCGTTGCAGGGACGGACCCATGCACAAGCGTTGTGCCGTTTGGGAGCAGCTCCATTAGTTGGCGTCAGCTGAGCAGGAAACTAGGTAAAGCACATTAGCCGCGAAGGAGTGGATTCGTTCAAGTAGATGCGAAGATCACTGGGTCAGGCCCGAGCGACTTGGGGATCATGCAGCCCGAGGGGCACCCCCAACAAGGTAAGCTAACGACACGAAATAAAAGGGATACATGCCGCAGGGACGGACCCACGCGGCCTGGGAATAATGCAGCCCTGGGGGCGCTCCCAGCTGGAAGTGAAACTTGAAAGATGTCACCTGATGACGCTGAAGACGAAGGGGTGTTGGTGTAGCCGGCTCGGTGGGCTGCGGAAGCCGATCCTCATGAGCCCCCAGGCCCAGGGGCCTCGGGAGGCTCCGGAGGCACTGGCGGTTCCTCACGGGCCATCTTCATCTCCGCCAGGGCTGCGGAGCACCTGGCCTCTTGCGCCTCCGCGATGCCCCTCATGAGGCGCTGGTACGTGTCAGCCGCGCTCGGCAAGCCGTAAGGCATGCGAACGTAGCTGTGGGGTGGACCTCCGCAGCGCCCCACTCGCGAGGGCCAGAGGCGCTCCAGGGAGGCGACTTGGTTGAGCCCTGGTACGTCGACGCAGACGCGCAGCCTGCCATCCTTGCCTGGATGGGGAGCCACTGCTGGTAGGCGGCGGGCGCCTCTCATGACTCTGGACTCCTGTAGCTCCTGAATGGCCTTGCTGACGAACTCCTGTGGGTCTGGATCTCCTTGCCTTGCTCCTTCTTGAGGGAAACGTGCTCCGAAACACGCCTCCATGTGGTGCCCCAGCGCCTCCCTCGTGACCCTTGCTAGGTCGGTGGCCCTCCAGGGGAGAGCCCCCGAGCCTTGCCTGAGGAGGGCGCCGGGCGCGCTTTCCTATGCGATGGAAGGAGGTTCCCCCTGGGCAGGCACGGGCCTAGAGGGGCCTACCTCCTGAGGGGCCAGGCCGGATGATGTCTTCTTCTTCTTGGGGGCGGCCTCGGGAAGCCTCCTGCTTCCGCGATCTGGGTCCTCCAGTGATGCGGCCTGAAAGGCTCGCTCAGGGAACACACTGCGTCCTTCTCTTCACAGGGCACCATGATGACTCCGCCGCTTCCTGGCATCTTGAGGACGTTGTAGCCATGGTGAGTCATGGCCATGAACTTGGCCAGCGCCGGGTACCCGAGGATGGCGTTGTACGGCAGGCTGATGTGAGCGACGTCGAAGTCGATGAGCTCGGTGTGGTAGTTGTCACGTGCCCCGAAGGTGACGGGGAGGCGGACCTGCCCGATCGGGACCGTGGAGCCATCGGTGATACCGGAGAAGGGCTTGGTTGGCTGAAGCTGGCTGTAGGGCACTTGGAGGTTGTTGAACGTCTCTACGGACAGGACGTTGAGCCCTGCCCCGCCATCGATGAGGGTCTTGGTGACCACCACGTTGCTGATGATTGGGGAACAAAGCATCGGGAGGACTCTGGCTGTAGCCGCACACTTGAGTTGATCTGCTGAGCTGAAGGTGATAGCACAAGCCGACCACCTGAGAGGGCGTGTGGCTTCGAGCCTGGGGAGGGCTGGATTCACTTTGCGGGCGAACTTCTTGAAGATGCGCTGAGAGGCTGGGGCCTGAGCTCCGCCCAGGATGTAAGCGATCGCGCGAGGCTCCTAGAAGCCCCCAGCCTCCTCGTCCTGGTGGCGGTCCTCGTTCCTCCTTGGCTGCGGTGGCAGCGGTGGGAGGCCTGCGTTGCCTTGCGGGTGATCCTCGCGAGGCTGATCCCTCCAGCCTCCCTCGCGAGGTGGGTCTTGCCAGCAATCCTCACGAGGTTGGTCGCGCCACCCCTGGCGCGGGCCACGGTCTTCCCAGTGCCCTGCGTTCCTTCCTCCTCCTCGGCCGTATCCCCGGTCACCACGGTCAGGGCGACGGCCGATCCTTCCTTCACGCACGGCTCGGAGTTCTTGGCATTCGCTGGTGTTGTGGGTGTGGAGGTCGTGGTAAACGCAGTACCGGCTGCCCTTGGGAGGTTCAGGCTGATCTCTGCCCCGCTTGGTGTCTGTTTCTACCGCGAGCACGGCAGCCCCCTTGCGCTTCACTTCCTTGGCCTTGAGCTTCTTCTCTTCTGGGTCTGCGGCAGGCAGCTCAAGGAGGGAGAGACGCCTTTCCTCAGCCCTGGCGCACTTGTTCGCCAAGTTGAACAGCTCCAAAGAAGTGCACAGGTCTTCATGCATCGCCAGCTCCTCCTTCATCTTGACGTCACGCACACCGTCGGAGAAGGCTGAGATGATGGCCTCTTCAGTCACCTTGGGAATCTTGAGGCGTGCGTTGTTGAAGCGCTGGATGTACTTCTGCAGGGTCTCCCCGGGTTGTTGCTTGATGCGGCGCATGTCGCTCACGGCGGGTGGCCGGTCGCGAGTACCTTGGAAGTTGGCGATGAAGCGGGTGCGCATCTCTTCCCAGGAGGAGATTGTGCCTGGAGCCAGGTTCAGGAGCCAGGTGCGGGCCCCGTCCTTGAGCGCCATGGGAAACCAGTTCGCCATGACCTTCTCGTCTCCGTTGGCAGCTTCGATGCCCAGCTCGTAGAGCTGGAGGAACTCCGCAGGGTCGACCGTGTCGTCGTAGCGAGGAGGCAGGTCCATCTTGAACTTGCCCGGCCACGCGACGCTGCGCAGTTCGGTGGTGTAGGCGCGGCAGCCTGCTGTGGCCACGGGAGGCCTTGGGTGATGGAGAGCCTGGTCCTGCATGTCCCCACGCACCGGAGCAGGAGGATGGTCGCGACGTGCTGGAGCAGGGAGTGCCTGGGCAGCTTCTGGCGGGCGAGGGACTTCTTGGCAGCTCTGCTCTCTTGCCGCGCTGGCACCTGACGGAGCGGGTTCCGCCCAGGGGCCACGCGTCTTGGAGCCATGGCGTCTTCTTGAGGGGGAGGCGGCCGGGGCGCCGCCGGAGCCTCGTCGCCCGCGCGGGGCGGGGTGCGGTGCAGCGGAGCGGACGGCGCGGAGGAGCCCCCTGCGACGCGGTCGAGCCATTCTTCGTAGACGTCGTCGACGGGACGGTAGCGCAGGAGCTCGTTTGCCGCGGTGAGTGCAGCCCGAGCCTCCATGGGCGCGCGAAGCGCGCGGGACAAAGATCCAGCCGGGGCGAGTGAGGGAGTCACGGTGCGGCCGTCTTGGCGCATGGATTGATGCTGAGACGATGCTTGCTGCTCGTCCCCCGTCGGGCCGGTGGCGGCGTTGACGGCAGGTGACGGGGAACGGCAAGGACGCCCACCGACAGGGGCTGTCTGGGCGACGCGGGAAGCGAGGGCGGCCCGACGCTCCGCGCGGGCCCGACGTGCGTCAGACATGAGCGTGATGGTCGGAGGAGAGCGGAGCGGTGGAAGACGAATTCCGGCGCACCCCTACCTGGCGCGCCAAATGTCGGTTTTCGGGTTCCGGCAGACCCTTGAGGTTCGAACACTAGGGTACGCGCGGAGATTTCGCCTCCTACCTACCTGCACCCCTCCGCCGCGCTAGGATCAAAGCTATGAAAAGAACAACACAAGGGACACAGGGTTTATACTGGTTCGGGCCACCGTTGCGGTGTAATACCCTACTCCAGTGTGTGGTGTGTGGATTGCCTCTTGGGCTGATGATGATGCACAATACAAGGGAGAACAGCCTCGCGAGGGTCTGTTCTTGGCTGGGGCGATGAACTGCTGGGAGGAGTTCAACCACCTTTCTCTCTCTCTCTCCCTCTTTTCAACTCTCTACTTGTCGAGCCCTTGGAGGAGACTAAGCCGAACCCTTTGCTACGTGGGTGGCCGGTCCTATTTATAGTGACCCTGGTCCTCTCCCCAAATATTGAGAGGGAAGGGAGCCAACAATGGCGGGCTAATTTGAAGGGGGACAGCAAGTATCAACTATCCTGACAAAAGTAGTCTTCGCCTGCGCAAAGCTCTGGTGATGACGCCGTCTTGGGCCCCATGGTGACCTCCGTCTCGTAGTCCTCCTGGTCTTGGTCTCATTGCACCAAAATGGCAACCTTTGCCTGATGCCTCGGTACTCCGCGGTTGCGCTTGCCCCCTTTGCACCAAAGAGGAAAGGAGGACGCTGCGCGGGCTGGCACCCGCCTGGCGCCCTGAGTCGTCATGGCTTGCGTCACGGGCACCTCGCGAGGTACCCCGCCTTGATCTCTCCGCCTCCTCGTGAGCCAGCCTGACGAGGCCGTGCCTGAGGAAGCTCCGTGTCGTACACCCCGCGAGGCTTGGCCCCTCGCGAGGGTCTTGAGTTTGTGTTGGTGAAGATGGGCCGTGCTGGGCCCCCCTTTGAGCCACGCCGCAGGCCGCAGGCAGGTAAGTCTGGGGACCCCCGTTCCCAGAACGCCGACAGCCATGAAATCTGAGATGGGATCCATGTATGAGAACAAAGTATGGACTTTGGTTGACTTGCCCAATGATTGGCAAGCCATAGAGAATTAATGGATCTTCAAGAAAAAGACTGGCATTGATGGTAATGTTACTGTCTACAAAGCTCGACTTGTTGCGAAAGGTTTTTGACAAGTTCAAGGAGTTGACTATGATGAGACCTTCTCACCCGTGGTGATGCTTAAGCCTGTCTGAATCATGTTAGCAATTGTCGTATTTTATGATTATGAAATTTGGCAAATGGACGTCAAAACTGCATTCCTTAATGGATTTCTTAAAGAAGAGTTGTATATGATTCAACCAGAAGGTTTTGTCGATCCTAAAGGTGCTAACGAAGTGTGCAAGCTCCAGCAATCCATTTATGGACCGGTGCAAGCGTCTCAGAGTTGGAATATATGCTTTGATAGTGTGATCAAAGCATATGGTTTTATACAGACTTTTGGAGAAGCATGTATTTACAAGAAAGTGACAGGGAGCCCTGTAGCATTTCTAATATTATATGTGGATGAGATATTATTGATTGGAAATGATATACAATTTCTGGATAGCATAAAAGGATACTTGAATAAGAATTTTTCAATGAAAGACCTTGGTGAAGCTGCTTATATATTGGGCATCAAGATCTATAGAGATAGATCAAGACGCTTAATTGGACTTTCACAAAGCACATACCTTGATAAAGTTTTGAAGAAGTTCAAAATGGATCAGTCAAAGAAAGGGTTCTTGCCTGTGTTACAAGGTGTGAAGTTCATCAGACTCAATGCCCGACCACTGCAGAAGATAGAGAGAAAATGAAGGTCATTCCCTATGCCTCAGGCATAGGTTCTATCATGTATGCAATGCTGTGTACCAGACCTGATGTGTGCCTTGCTATAAGTTTAGTAGGGAGGTACTGTCGGGGATATACCCCGTGGTGTAAACCGACCGGAAGTATAAACCGGCCGGACTGGATGACTCATTGGTAACCCGCCCAGAGCTTGGCGGTTCACGGGCTACCCGCCCGGTCTTGGCGGTTCATTAGTAACCCGGCGGGCGGGTCAGATGGATGACAAGGCCCATGGCCCAGAAGGCCGTTTCACGTTTAATGGTGGGCCGGTTTATGAGAAAAGCACAAGGAATATTCCCTTACAAAGGAGGCAAGACTAGGACTCCACTTGTAATAGAGTAATCCTAGTCCTAATAGGACTAGTCATGTAAACCACCCCTTCAACATATATAAGGAGGGGCAGGGCACCCCAAGAGGGACAAGATTCACAAGTTCCACAGGTTTTGACAAGTTAGGTTTAGACAGAAAACTCAATAGCTCTCGAGATAGAGCACTCTTGTAACCGTGATCATGATCATCAATATCAATGAAGCAGGATGTAGGCTTTTACCTCCACCGTGAGGGGCCGAACCTGGGTAAAACATCGCGTCTCTCGTCCCGCTCAACCCCTCTCAAGCTACCACATAGATGCGTTGGCCTCGCGACTAAGTCCTGACACTAAGGACATCTGCCATGACAATTCCACGACAGTTGGCGCCCACCGTGGGGCCTGCGCACGGTGGTGTTGAGTTCTTGGAGGGATCGCTTCTAGGGTTTCGAGAAATTCGCAAAATTTCCGGATGAAGAAGAACCGGTTTGGAAGGAGCTGGATCAGCTTCAAGTCATTAATCCAGACATAGGAAAGCTATGTGTGAAGCTACGTGTGAAGAAAATTGCAGTTACAAGCAGCGGATCAGCTTTTGACTTCTGATGGGTTTGGTGATCTGAAACTTCACACAAGATTATCCGTCCATAGTTTCTACAGGTTTGACCGAGTCTAGGAAGAGGATTGGTCCAAGCAACTATGACCCGGAGAAGGACGGGGACTTGAATTAATCGCAACCGTGGTCTCTGCCTCCGTGGGAAGCCGTGACTGCGCCTCGAGCCGCCCGGTTTGCCTCAGCTGTCGACCCGCCGACTGATCTAAGATGTAGCCTCGCTGGCGGAGCTTTCGATTCCTAGGCGTACAGATGTAACGTCACGCGTATACCTGACCGGCTGGCTGATGCTGCTCCTCCACTTATGATCCACTTCCATCAAACAAAAATCTGCTGGCGTGAAGACAACAACAACTTATTTTCATAAGGTGACCGTGGAGAGCCGCCTCATCCCTGTAGTGAGTCGCCACGCCTGGGGTTACGACTGCAACCTTGCCACTGCCCCGAGCCACCCTGTGGAGCCGCGTGGTACCTTCGCCGCCGTTTCACCCTTGCAGAGAGCCGACCGGCGCCGACCGACCTTGAGCCACTACTGAAAACCGCCGCGGCCGTAACAATCAGGTGCTATTTTTCTAAAACTCTTTTTTGGTGTAATTACATAATGTCAAAAGATTTTCTCGAGGTATGCTATTGTATACACAGGTCAATTACCTCATGATTAAAGTATGATCCGGTCCCCGCGCGCTGTCATTGGAGGTCGCGTCTATATCCACACTATATCAAATGGCTTATCAGATGTGCGCAAATGGCTGCCTCAACGGTCCGGTCTACATCAACTCACCGGGCCACGCCTGTAGCCGGTTCATTCGACCATACCCGCGCCGGTTCAACCATCCGCGCCCACGGCCGACCCGTCTGTCCGTGCGGCTTACAATGCCATGGCCGACTCACGCGTCCGCTCTGTCATTTAAATATCACGGTTGACTCTGATATGTATATCAACAAATCAGAACCGCCCCTGCGGTCTTGAGCCGCCGGGGGCATGTTCAGCCGCCTCGGTCGCGATAAACGGATCATCCGTCATCCGAACAAATCAGGTGACATCTATCTAAGTCTATTTTTGACATATATTGTTTTTGTAAAAAGAACAATTACGTTGGTTTTGCATATTTTTATATGCAGGACAATTATTCGCTACAACATTGGTGTTACACCATGCATATGGAGCGCGCACTGGCGTCATTACATACTGGCTTTTGACCATTCCGCACTGCTCAACGGACGCGCGCAAACCGCCTGTGGTCCGGTTTACATCAACACGCGGCCGGTTCTCCATCTACGCCGGTTCACAATACCCGTAGACGGCTCTCCGTCCGCGCCGGTTTACAACTCCCGTGGCCGACTCTCCCATCCGCGCCGACCTACTACGCCGCGGCCAACTCATTTGGTTGTGCCGTCTCTGAAGCTGCGGCCGTCTTTGTCGTCCGTCTCTCGCGGCCTGGTCTACATCAACATACCGGGCCGCACCAGTCTGCATGAGCTGTTTATTGGGCGCACAAGTCACCGCCACTACAGTTTTGATTAACTTCAAATCGCCAGTTGGAAGGAACCATTGGCCAAGCTACTGACACGGCTCATATGGGATCATTTACAACCCGCCGCAGTCACCTCAACCTTCTATGGATTCACATCGTGCTATCAACGCCAATGATATACAAGTTATGCCGGTTTATATCACGGTCAAATATGGAGAGTCTCAAGCCAACTCCTCGAGTCACCTTTGAAACTCGGGGGCTACGATGACATGACTCAGCGAATCTTGCCAGTTTTAGCAAATTTAAGAACCCCAGGACGATGGAGGGAAGGATAACCCGGTCCCGGAAGCTACTGTTATATTGATGAAAGTTTAAAGGCCGTCAGAAAATTTCCGGCTTAGAAAGAATATGACAGTTATAAAATCCTGCCTCAATGAAGAAGTTCCATGTCCATCCTGAGTGGATCACTAGACAGCGGTCAAGAACATCCTGAAATACCTGAAAAGGACTAAGGATATGTTTCTCATTTATGGAGGTGACAAAGAGCTTGTTGTAAATGGTTATGTCAATGCTAGCTTTGACATTGATCCAGATGACTCTAAGTCGCAAACCGGATACATATTTATATTGAATGGTGGAGCTGTCAGTTGGTGCAGTTCTAAGAAGAGCATCGTGGTGGGATCTACGTGTGAAGCGGAGTACATATCTGCTTCGGAAGCAGCAAATGAAGGAGTCTGGATGAAGGAGTTCATATCCGATCTAGGTGTAATACCTAGTGCATCGGGTCGAATGAAAATCTTTTGTGACAATACTAGAGAAATTGCCTTAGCGAAGGAATCCAGATTTCACAAGAGAACCAAACACATCAAGAGACGCTTCAACTCCATCCATGATCAAGTCAAAGAGGGAGAAATAGAGATTTGCAAAGTACATACAGATCTGAATGTTGCAGACCCGTTGACTAAGCCTCTTCCACAAGCAAAACATGATCAGCACCAAGACTCCATGGGTGTTAGAATCATTATAATGTAATCTAGATTATTGACTCTAGTGCAAGTGGGAGACTGAAGGAAATATGCCCTAGAGGTAATAATAAAGTTGTTATTTATATTTCCTTATATCATGATAAATGTTTATTATTCATGCTAGAATTGTATTAACCGGAAACTTGATACATGTGTGAATACATAGACAAAACAAAGTGTCCCTAGTATGCCTCTACTTGACTAGCTCGTTAATCAAAGATGGTCAAGTTTCCTGACCATAGACATGTGTTGTCATTTGATGAACGGGATCACATCATTAGTAGAATGATGTGATGGACAAGACCCATCTGTTAGCTTAGCATAATGATTGTTAACTTTTATTGCTATTGCTTTCTTCATGACTTATACATATTCCTTTGACTATGAGATTATGCAACTCCCAAATATTGGAGGAACACCTTGTGCGTTATCAAATGTCACAACGTAGCTAGGTGATTATAAAGATTCTCTACAGGTGTCTCCAAGGATGTTTGTTGGGTTGGCATAGATCGAGATTAGGATTTGTCACTCCGAGTATCGGAGAGGTATCTCTGGGCCCTCTCGGTAATGCACATCACGATAAGCCTTGCAAGCAATGTGACTAATGAGTTAGTTGTGGGATGATGCATTACGGAACAAGTAAAGAGACTTGCCGGTAACGAGATTGAACTAGGTATGAAGATACCGACGATCGAATGTCAGGCAAGTAACATACCGATGACAAAGGGAATAACGTATGTTGTCATTGTGGTTTGACCAATAAAGATCTCCGTAGAATATGTAGGAACCAATATGAGCATCCAAGTTTCACTGTTGTTTATTGACCGGAGATGTGTCTCGGTCATGTCTACATAATACTCGAACCCGTAGGGTCCGCACGCTTAACGTTCGATGATGATTTGTATTATGAGTTATGTGTTTTGGTGACCGAAGATTGTTCGGAGTCCCGGATGATATCACGGACATGACGAGGAGTCTCGAAATGGTCGATAGGTAAAGATTGATATATTGGATGATGGTATTTGGACACCGGAATGGTTCCGGAGCGTTTCGGGTATTTTTTGGAGAACCGGGAGGTTACAAAAACCCCCCGGGAAAGTAATGGGCCAACATGGGCCATAGGGGAGAGAGAGGGGAGCCCACAAGAGGTGGCGCCCCCCCCCCCCCCCCCCTCATGGGTTGTCCGAATTGGACAAGGGGAAGGGGGCGCGGCCCCCCTTTCCTTCTCCCTCTCCCTCTCCTTCCCCTTTCCCCTCCGAAAGAAAGGAAAGGGGGGAGACTAGGACTAGGAGTGTTGGAAATATGCCCTAGAGGAAATAATAAAATGGTTATTATTATATTTCCTTGTTCATGATAATTGTCTATTGTTCATGCTATAATTGTGTTATCCGGAAATCGTAATACATGTGTGAATACATAGACCACAACATGTCCCTAGTGAGCCTCTAGTTGACTAGCTCGTTGATCAATAGATGGTTACGGTTTCCTAACAATGGACATAGGATGTCATTGATAATGGTATCACATCATTAGGATAATGATGTGATGGACAAGACCCAATCCTAAGCATAGCACAAGATCGTGTAGTTCGTCTGCTAAAGCTTTTCTAATGTCAAGTATCTTTTCCTTAGACCATGAGATTGTGCAACTCCCGGATACCGTAAGGGTACTTTGGGTGTGCCAAATGTCACAACGTAACTGGGTGGATATAAAGGTACACTACGGGTATCCCCGAAAGTATCTGTTTTGTTGGCACGAATCGAGACTGGGATTTGTCACTCCGTATGATGGAGAGGTATCTCTGGGCCCACTCGGGAAGACATCATCGTAATGAGATCAATGTGACTAAGGGGTTGGTAACGGGATGATGTGTTACAGAACGAGTAAAGAGACTTGCCGTAACAAGATTGAACAAGGTATCGGTATACCGACGATCGAATCTCGGGCAAGTGCTATACTGGTAGACAAAGTGAATCGTATATGGGATTGATTGAATCCTTGACATCGTGGTTCATCCGATGAGATCATCGTGGAACATGTGGGAGCCAACATGGGTATCCAGATCCCGCTGTTGGATATTGGCCGGAGAGATGTCTCGGTCATGTATGCATAGTTCCCGAACCCGTAAGGTCTACACACTTAAGGTTCGGTGACACTAGAGTTGTATGGGAATTGTATGTGGTTACCAAAAGTTGTTCGGAGTCCCGGATGAGATCCCGGACGTCACGAGGAGTTCCAGAATGGTCCAGAGGTGAAGATTTATATATGGGAAGTCCAGTTTCAGTCACCGGAAAGGTTTCGGGTTTATCGGTATTGTATCGGGACCACCGAAGGGGTTCCGGGGCTCCACCTGCCCCGAAGGAACTAATGGGTTGTAGTTGTGTGGGAACCAGCCCCTTAGTGGGCTGGTGCACCCCCCCAAAGGGCCGAAGGCGCCTAGGGTTGGAAACCCTAGGGGCCACTGCCCCCCTGGGGGGGCGGGTGTTGGAAATATGCCCTAGAGGCAATAATAAAATGGTTATTATTATATTTCTTTGTTCATGATAATTGTCTATTGTTCATGCTATAATTGTGTTATCCGGAAATCGTAATACATGTGTGAATACATAGACCACAACATGTCTCTAGTGAGCCTCTAGTTGACTAGCTCGTTGATCAAAGGATAGTCATGGTTTCCTGACTATGGACATTAGATGTCATTGATAACGGGATCACATCATTAGGAGAATGATGTGATGGACAAGACCCAATCCTAAGCTTAGCTCAAAGATCGTGTAGTTCGTTTGCTGTAGCTTTTCTGAATGTCAAGTATCATTTCCTTAGACCATGAGATTGTGCAACTCCCGGATACCGTAGGAGTGCCTTGGGTGTGCCAAATGTCACAACATAACTGGGTGACTATAAAGGTACATTACAGGTATCTCGGAAAGTGTCTGTTGGGTTGGCACGAATCGAGACTGGGATTTGTCACTCCGTATGACGGAGAGGTATCTCTGGGCCCACTCGGTAATGCATCATCATAATGAGCTCAATGTGATCAAGTGGTTGATCATGGGATCATGCATTACGGTACGAGTAAAGTGACTTGCCGGTAACGAGACTGAACAAGGTATTGGGATACCGACGATCGAGTCTCAGACAAGTAATGTACCGATTGACAAAGGGAATTGTATACGGATTGATTGAATCCTCGACATCGTGGTTCATCCGATGAGATCATCGTGGAGCATGTGGGAGCCAACATGGGTATCCAGATCCCGCTGTTGGTTATTGACCGGAGAGTCGTCTCGGTCATGTCTGCATGTCTCCCGAACCTGTAGGGTCTACACACTTAAGGTTCGGTGATGCTAGGGTTGTTAGGAAGACTTGTATGTGATTACCGAATGTTTTTCGGAGTCCCGGATGAGATCCCGGACGTCACGAGGAGTTCCGAAATGGTCCGGAGGTAAACATTTATATATGGGAAGTTATCATATGGTCGCCAGAAAGTTTCGGGGGCATATCGGTATTGTACCGGGGCCACCGGAGGGGTTCCGGGGGTCCACCGGGAGGTTCCACCTCTTCCGGAGGGCCTTATGGGCTGTATGGAGAAGGGAACCAGCCCAAGTGAGCTGGGGCGCCACATTCCCCTAGGTCCCATGCGCCTAGGGTTGGGGGAAACCCTAAGGGGGGCGCCCCCTTGCTTGGGGGGCAAGCCCCCCTCCCCTTGGCCGCCCCACCCCCTCTAGATCTCATCTAGAGGGGGCCGGCCCCCTTCCCCTTTCCCCTATAAATAGAGGGGTGAGGGGAGGGCTGCATACAACATCCAAGGCGCAGCCCCTCCCCTCCCCAACACCTCTCCTCCATAAGAGCTTGGCGAAGCCCTGCCGGAGTACTACAGCTTCATCACCACCACACCACCGTGCTGCTGTTGGAGCCCTCTTCCTCAACCTCTCCCTCCTCCTTGCTGGATCAAGGCGCGGGAGACGTCCTCGCTCCGTACGTGTGTTGAACGCGGAGGTGCCGTCCGTTCGGCACTAGGATCTTCGGTGATTTGGATCACGTCGAGTACGACTCCATCAACCCCGTTCTCTTGAACGCTTCCGCTCGTGATCTACAAGGGTATGTAGATGCACTCCTCTCTCCCTCGTTGCTAGATGACTCCATAGATTGATCTTGGTGATGCGTATAAAATTTTAAAATTCTGCTACGTTCCCCAACAGTGGTATCAGAGCTAGGTCTATGCGTAGTTACTATGCACGAGTAGAACACAAAGTAGTTGTGGGCGTCGATATTGTCAATTTGCTTGCCGTTACTAGTCTTATCTTGATTCGGCGGCATCGTGGGATGAAGCGGCCCGGACCAACCTTACACGTACGCTTACGTGGGACCGGTTCCACCGACAGACATGCACTAGTTGCATAAGGTGGCTAAAGGGTGTCTGTCTCTCCCACTTTAGTCGGATCGGATTCGATGAACAGGGTCCTTATGAAGGGTAAATAGAAATTGGCAATTCACGTTGTGGTTTTGGCGTAGGTAAGAAACGTTCTTGCTAGAAACCTATAGCTGCCACGTAAAAACTTGCAACAACAATTAGAGGACGTCTAACTTGTTTTTGCAGCAAGTGTTTTGTGATGTGATATGGCCAAAGGTTGTGATGAATGATGAATGATATATGTGATGTATGAGATTGATCATGTTCTTGTAATAGGAATCACGACTTGCATGTCGATGAGTATGACAACCGGCAGGAGCCATAGGAGTTGTCTTTATTTATTTATGACCTCGTGTCAACATAAACGTCATGTAATTACTTTACTTTATTGCTAAAGCGTTAGCCATAGTAGTAGAAGTAATAGATGACGAGACAACTTCAAGAAGACACGATGATGGAGATCATGATGATGGAGATCATGGTGTCATGCCGGTGACAACGATGATCATGGAGCCCCGAAGATGGAGATCAAAGGAGCAAATGATATTGGCCATATCATGTCACTATTTGATTGCATGTGATGTTTATCATGTTTTACATCTTATTTGCTTAGAACGACGGTAGCTTAAATAAGATGATCCCTCGTAATAATTTCAAGAAAGTGTTCCCCCTAACTGTGCACCGTTGCGAAGGTTCGTTGTTTCGAAGCACCACGTGATGATCGGGTGTGATAGGTTCTAACATTCGAATACAACGGGTGTAAGACAGATTTACACACGTAATACACTTAGGTTGACTTGACGAGCCTAGCATGTACAGACATGGCCTCGGAACACAGAAGACCGAAAGGTCGAGCATGAGTCGTATAGAAGATACGATCAACATGAAGATGTTCACCGATGTTGACTAGTCTGTCTCATGTGATGATCGGACATGGCCTAGTTAACTCGGATCATGTTATACTTAGATGACTGGAGGGATGTCTATCTGAGTGGGAGTTCATTTAGTAATTTGATTAGATGAACTTAATTATCATGAACTTAGTCTAAAATCTTTACAATATGTCTTGTAGATCAAATGGCCCACGTTGTCCTCAACTTCAACGCGTTCCTAGAGAAAACCAAGCTAAAAGACGATGACGGCAACTATACGGACTGGGTCCGGAACCTGAGGATCATCCTCATAGCTGCCAAGAAAGATTATGTCCTAGAAGCACCGCTAGGTGACGCACCCGTCCCACAGAACCAAGACGTTATGAACGCTTGGCAGACACGTGCTAATGATTACTCCCTCGTTCAGTGCCGCATGCTTTACAGCTTAGAACCGGGGCTCCAAAAGCGTTTTGAGAGACAAGGAGCATATGAGATGTTCGAAGAGCTGAAAATGGTTTTTCAAGCTCATGCCCGGGTCGAGAGATATGAAGTCCCTGACAAGTTCTTCAGCTGTAAGATGGAGGAAAATAGTTCTGTCAGTGAGCACATACTCAAAATGTCTGGGTTGCATAACCGCTTGACTCAGCTGGGAGTTAATCTCCCGGATGACGCGGTCATTGACAGAATCCTTCAGTCGCTTCCACCGAGCTACAAGAGCTTTGTGATGAACTTCAATATGCAGGGGATGGAAAAGACCATTCCTGAAGTATTTTCAATGCTGAAATCAGCAGAGGTAGAAGTCAAAAAGGAACATCAAGTGTAGATGGTGAATAAAACCACTAAGTTCAAGAAAGGCAAGGGTAAGAAGAACTTCAAGAAGGACGGCAAGGGAGTTGCCGCGCCCGGTAAGCAAGCTGCCGGGAAGAAGCCAAAGAATGGACCCAAGCCCGAGACTGAGTGTTTTTATTGCAAGGGAAGTGGTCACTGGAAGCGGAACTGCCCCAAATACTTAGCGGACAAGAAGGCCGGCATCACAAAAGGTATATGTGATATACATGTAATTGATGTGTACCTTACCAGTACTCATAGTAGCTCCTGGGTATTTGATATCGGTGCGGTTGCTCACATTTGTAACTCAAAGCAGGAGCTGCGGAATAAACGGAGACTGGCGAAGGACGAGGTGACGATGCGCGTCGGGAATGGTTCCAAGGTCGATGTGATCGCCGTCGGCACGCTACCTCTACATTTACCTACGGGATTAGTTTTAAACCTCAATAATTGTTATTTAGTGCCAGCTTTGAGCATGAACATTGTATCAGGATCTCGTTTAATACGAGATGGCTACTCATTTAAATCCGAGAATAATGGTTGTTCTATTTATATGAGAGATATGTTTTATGGTCATGCTCCGATGGTGAATGGTTTATTCTTAATGAATCTCGAGCGTAATGCTACACATATTCATAGTGTGAATACCAAAAGATGTAAGGTTGATAATGATAGTCCCACATACTTGTGGCACTGCCGCCTTGGTCACATAGGTGTCAAACGCATGAAGAAGGTCCATGCAGATGGACTTTTAGAGTCTCTTGATTACGAATCATTTGACACGTGCGAACCATGCCTCATGGGTAAGATGACCAAGACTCCGTTCTCAGGAACAATGGAGCGAGCAACCAACTTATTGGAAATCATACATACTGATGTGTGCGGTCCAATGAGTGTTGAGGCTCGCGGTGGCTATCGTTATGTTCTCACCCTCACTGATGACTTGAGTAGATATGGGTATGTCTACTTAATGAAACACAAGTCTGAGACCTTTGAAAAGTTCAAGGAATTTTAGAGTGAGGTTGAGAATCAACGTGACAGGAAAATCAAGTTCTTGCGATCAGATCGTGGGGGAGAATACTTGAGTCACGAATTTGGCACACACTTAAGAAAATGTGGAATAGTTTCACAACTCACGCCGCCTGGAACACCTCAGCGTAATGGTGTGTCCGAACGTCGTAATCGCACTCTATTAGATATGGTGCGATCTATGATGTCTCTTACCGATTTAGCGCTATCATTTTGGGGCTATGCTTTAGAGACTGCCGCATTCACTTTAAATAGGGCTCGGTCAAAATCCGTTGAGACGACACCGTATGAATTATGGTTTGGGAAGAAACCTAAGCTGTCATTTCTAAAAGTTTGGGGATGGGATGCTTATGTCAAGAAACTTCAACCTGAAAAGCTCGAACCCAAGTCGGAAAAATGCGTCTTCATAGGATACCCTAAAGAAACTGTTGGGTATACCTTCTACCTCAGATCCGAAGGCAAGATCTTTGTTGCCAAGAATGGGTCCTTTCTAGAGAAAGAGTTTCTCTCAAAAGAAATAAGTGGGAGGAAGGTAGAACTTGATGAAGTATTACCTCTTGAACCGGTAAGTGGCGCAGCTCAAGAAAATGTTCCTGAGGTGCCTGCACCGACTAGAGAGGAAGTTGATGATGATGATCATGAAACTTCAGATCAAGTTGCTACTGAACTTCATAGGTCCACAAGGACACATTCCGCACCAGAGTGGTACGGCAACCCTGTCTTGGAAATCATGTTGTTAGACAACGGTGAACCTTCGAACTATGAAGAAGCGATGGCGGGCCCGGATTCCGACAAATGGCTGGAAACCATGAAATCCGAGATAGGATCCATGTATGAAAACGTAGTATGGACTTTGACTGACTTGCCCATTGATCGGCGAGCCATAGAAAATAAATGGATCTTTAAGAAGAAGACAGACGTGGATGGTAATGTGACCATCTATAAAGCTCGGCTTGTCGCTAAGGGTTATCGACAAGTTCAAGGGGTTGACTGCGATGAGACTTTCTCACCCGTAGCGAAGCTGAAGTCCGTCCGAATCATGTTAGCAATTGCCGCATTCTATGATTATGAGATATGGCAAATGGACGTCAAAACGGCATTCCTTAATGGTTTCCTTAAGGAAGAATTGTATATGATGCAGCCGGAAGGTTTTGTCGATCCTAAGAATGCTGACAAGGTGTGCAAGTTCCAACGCTCGATTTATGGGCTGGTGCAAGCATCTCGGAGTTGGAACATTCGTTTTGATGAGATGATCAAAGTGTTTGGGTTTATGCAGACTTATGGAGAAGCCTGCATTTACAAGAAAGTGAGTGGGAGCTCTGTAGCATTTCTCATATTGTATGTGGATGACATACTGTTGATGGGAAATGATATAGAATTCTTGAAAAGCATGAAGGCCTACTTGAACAAGTGTTTTTCAATGAAGGACCTTGGAGAAGCTGCTTATATATTAGGCATCAAGATCTATAGAGATAGATCGAGACACCTCATTGGTCTTTCATAGAGTACGTACCTTGACAAGATATTGAAGAAGTTCAAAATGGATCAGTCAAAGAAGGGGTTCTTGCCTGTATTGCAAGGTACGAGATTGAGCACGGCTCAATGCCCGACCACGGCAGAAGATAGAGAAAAGATGAGTGCCGTCCCCTATGCCTCGGACATAGGGTCTATCGTGTATGCTATGCTGTGTACCAGACCTGATGTAAACCTTGCCGTGAGTTTGGTAGGAAGGTACCAAAGTAATCCCGGCATGGAACACTGGACAGCGGTCAAGAATATCCTGAAGTACCTGAAAAGGACTAAGGAAATGTTTCTCGTTTATGGAGGTGACGAAGAGCTCGTCGTAAAGGGTTACGTCGATGCCAGCTTCGACACAGATCGTATGACTCTAAGTCACAAACCGGATACGTGTATATTTTGAATGGTGGGGCAGTAAGCTGGTGCAGTTGCAAGCAAAGCGTTGTGGCGGGATCTACATGTGAAGCGGAGTACATGGCAGCCTCGGAGGCAGCACAAGAAGCAGTCTGGGTGAAGGAGTTCATTACCAACCTAGGAGTCATACCCAATGCGTCGGGCCCCATGACCCTCTTCTGTGACAACACTGGAGCTATTGCCCTTGCCAAGGAGCCCAGGTTTCACAGGAAGACCAGGCATATCAAGCGTCGCTTCAACTCCATTCGTGAAAGTGTTCGAAATGGAGACATAGAGATTTGAAAGTACATACGGACCTGAATGTAGCAGATCCGTTGACTAAACCTCTCCCTAGAGCAAAACATGATCAACACCAGAACTGCATGGGTGTTCGATTCATCACAATGTAACTAGAATATTGACTCTAGTGCAAGTGGGAGACTGTTGGAAATATGCCCTAGAGGCAATAATAAAATGGTTATTATTATATTTCTTTCTTCCTGATAATTGTCTATTGTTCATGCTATAATTGTGTTATTTGGAAATCGTAATACATGTCTGAATACATAGACCACAACACGTCCCTAGTGAGCCTCTAGTTGACTAGCTCGTTGATCAAAGGATAGTCATGGTTTCCTGACTATGGACATTAGATGTCATTGATAACGGGATCACATCATTAGGAGAATGATGTGATGGACAAGACCCAATCCTAAGCTTAGCTCAAAGATCGTGTAGTTCGTTTGTTGTAGCTTTTCTGAATGTCAAGTATCATTTCCTTAGACCATGAGATTGTGCAACTCTCAGATACCGTAGGAGTGCCTTGGGTGTGACAAACGTCACAACGTAACTGGGTGACTATAAAGGTACATTACAGGTATCTCCGAAAGTGTCTGTTGGGTTGGCACGAATCGAGACTGGGATTTGTCACTCCGTATGACGGAGAGGTATCTCTGGGCCCACTCGGTAATGCATCATCATAATGAGCTCAATGTGATCAAGTGGTTGATCATGGGATCATGCATTACGGTACGAGTAAAGTGACTTACCGGTAACGAGACTGAACAAGGTATTGGGATACCGACGATCGAGTCTTGCACAAGTAACGTACCGATTGACAAAGGGAATTGTATACGGATTGATTGAATCCTCGACATCGTGGTTCATCCGATGAGATCATCGTGGAGCATGTGGGAGCCAATATGGGTATCCAGATCCCGCTGTTGGTTATTGACCGGAGAGTCGTCTCGGTCATGTCTGCATGTCTCCCGAACCCGTAGGGTCTACACACTTAAGGTTCGATGATGCTAGGGTTGTTAGGAAGACTTGTATGTGATTACCGAATGTTGTTCGGAGTCCCAGATGAGATCCCGGACATCACGAGGAGTTCCGGAATGGTCCAGAGGTAAAGATTTATATATGGGAAGTTGTCATATGGTCGCCGAAAAGTTTTGGGGGCATATCGGTATTGTACCGGGGCCACCGGAGGGGTTCCGGGGGTCCATCGGGAGGGTCCACCTCTTCCGGAGGGCCTTATGGGCTGTATGGAGAAGGGAACCAGCCCATGTGGTCTGGGGCGCCACATCCCCTAGGGCCCATGCGCCTAGGGTTGGGGGAAACCCTAAGGGGGGCGCCCCCTTGCTTGGGGGGAAAGCCCCCCTCCCCTTGGCCGCCGCCCCCCCCTCTAGATCTCATCTAGAGGGGGCCGGCCCCCTTCCCCTTTCCCCTATAAATTGAGGGGTGAGGGGAGGGCTGCATACAACATCCAAGGCGCAGCCCCTCCCCTCCCCAACACCTCTCCTCCTCCATAAGAGCTTGGCGAAGCCCTGCCGGAGTACTGCAGCTTCATCACCACCACACCGTCGTGCTTCTGTTGGAGCCCTCTTCCTCAACCTCTCCCTCCTCCTTGCTAGATCAAGGCGCGGGAGACGTCCTCGCTCCGTACGTGTGTTGAACGCGGAGGTGCCGTCCGTTCGGCACTAGGATCTTCGGTGATTTGGATCACGTCGAGTACGACTCCATCAACCCCGTTCTCTTGAACGCTTCCGCTCGTGATCTACAAGGGTATGTAGATGCACTCCTCTCTCCCTCGTTGCTAGATGACTCCATAGATTGATCTTGGTGATGCGTAGAAAATTTTAAAATTCTGCTACGTTCCCCAACAGCGGGCGCCCCCCTAGTTGGAAACCCTAAGGGGGCCGCTGCTCCCCCCTCTAGATGGATCTTGGGGGCCGGCCCCCTCTCCCCTTCCCCCTATAAATAGTGGGGGGTGGGAGAGCAACCGCACCCCCTTCTCCTGGCACAGCCCTCCCCCCTTTCTACACCTTCTCCTCCTCCGTAGCGCTTAGCAAAGCTCTACCGGAGAACCACGAGCTCCACCGCCACCACGCCGGCGTGCTGCGGGAGCTCTCCCTCAACTTCTCCTCCCCCTTGCTGGATCAAGAAGGAGGAGACGTCCCCGGGCTGTACGTGTGTTGAACGCGGAGGCGCCGTTGTTCGGCGCTTAGATCAGACGATCTGAATCGCTACGAGTACGACTCCTTCATCCGCGTTCTTGTAACGCTTCCGCATCGCGATCTTCAAAGGTATGAAGATGCACTCCCGTCTCGTTGCTAGTAAACCCCATAGATTGATCTTGGTGATGCTTAGAAAAATTTTAATTTCTGCAACGGTCCCCAACAAGGAGTCCTAGGCAGTTTCCCCTCACTTGGGCGCGCCCCTAGGGCCGGCCTCCTCCCCTCCTCCTTTATATACGAGGGCAGGGGGCACCCCAAAGCACATCAGTTGTTCTCTTAGCTGTGTGTGGTGCCCCCCTCCACAGTTTACTCCTCCGATCATATTGTCGTAGTGCTTAGGCGAAGCTCTGCACGGATCACATCACCATCACTGTCACCACGCCATCATGCTGACGAAACTCTCCCTCGATACTTTGCTGGATCAAGAGTTCGAGGGACGTCATCGAGCTGAACGTGTGCAGAACTCGGAGGTGACGTACGTTCGGTGCTTGATCGGTTGGATCACGAAGACGTTCGACTACATCAACCGCGTTAAGTTAACGCTTCCGCTTTCGGTCTACGAGGGTATGTGAACACACTCTACCCCTCTCGTTGCTATGCATCTCCTAGATAGATCTTGCGTTATCGTGGGAAATTTTTTGAAATTGCATGTTACGTTCCCCAACAATGATCCCTTGGATTTATTTCAAATATCCCTTTTTGATGAACTTGATACTTGATATTCTTATGGCCATCATGCCACTATTAATGATGCTTATGGAGATGAATTTGATATAGTTCCTTATGCCAAGAATGAAGTTGTTGCTATTGCACCCACACTTGATAGTCCTATTATCCTTTTGAATTCTCCCAACTACACTGTATCTTAGAAGTTTGTTTTTATTAAAGATTACTTTAATGGGTTGCATTTATCTTAGCACATGATGATTCTAGTGAATATAATATGCATGTGCTTGCTGCTCCCACTCGCAATTATTATGAGAGAGGAACCTCGTCTCCACCTATTTATGTTTCTAATACAATAAAATTGTAAGAAACTACTTATACTATGTCTTGGCCTTTACTTTGTTTGCATGAATTGTTTTCTTATGGCATGCCAACGCATAGGAATAGAATTAGACTTACTTCTTACATGATATATGTTACTTTGTGCTCATATTTAAGATCCAGATCTTTGTTGATTAAAATTAGCTTTGATGTACCTTGGGATCCTGGTTTAGTGATTACTCCCTCCATCTGAAAAAGCTTGTCAAATGGATGTATCTAGCATCTAGTGCTAGGTACATCCATTTGAGCAACAAGCTTGGGACAAGTTTTTTCGGACGAAGGGAGTACTTGAACACTTTATTCCTTGCTTAATGGCTTTAAAGAAAGAGCTATCTAGGAGACAACCCGAATGTTTTGGAGATTAATTTCCTTCTTTTGCGTGCTTATAAAAATTTTAGAAATCAAAAAATAAAGTGAGGAACCTAAAAAAAATTCAAAAGGAAAGGTGAAAGTGAGAAAGATGAGCATCGTAGAAGTGGGGGACGTCCTTGAACTTTTGATCATGCCCATGGAAACTTTCTGAACCTTGAATAATAGAAACTTTTCAACAAAACTATATCCTATTGTACCAACCCATTGTATTATAGAAATAAACTATCAAGGTTTGATATGTGTTGTCCAGAAATATAAACTTTTTCTGTAGTATTTCCATTATCATATTTTACTGGAACATGCAAATTTTCTGAAATTTGTAAACGATACTTTCATACAAATTGTTTATCACGTCCTAATTTTTCAGAATTTTTTAGTTACAGAAGTATATGCTCCATTTACATGTTTACATACTATCATGTTTTCACATATTGTTGTTATAGCCTCTATAATTGCTTATGTTTGCAATTTTGTTGAAGCCCCATTGATGTGGAGTGTTAGAATTATGTTAGCATACAGTAGGTAATGTTGGATTATAATTATACAATATTGTTAAAGCAAGAAATGATAAGATTTGATGTTATTTCTAGTACCCCCTCTAATAAAATTTCTATTGAGTTTTCTGTGGATGAAGTTTCTAAGACCGAGGGAAGACATCGATATGATAGGAATGAGGAGAGGGAAAGGTTCAATCTTAGGCATGCCAAGACACCCCAAGTAAATATCCAAAGAAGTCAAGCGTCTAAGCTTGGGGATGCCCCGGAAGGCATCCCCTATTTCTTCCTTGACAATTATCGATCTGTCGAATGGGCCTATATTTTTATTTGTTCACATAATATGCGTAAATTCTTGGAGCGCCGTTTGTTTTTATTTCTTTTAGTTATTCAGCATGCTGGTATGAGATAGTTCTTGGTTGATTTATATAATGCTCTTTGCACTTCACTTATATCCTTTGATTATGGCTTTATAAAGTTCTCGTGTGTCTCACTTTTATCTTTTGAAGTTTGGATGCTTGTTTCTCTACACTTAAAGTATTGTTATTTGTAGATTGCTCTTTTGCTTCACTTATATTTGTTAGAGTTTGGTTGAATCTTTTGTAGAGCGGATTAGAACTCTCCTGATTCGCTTATATCTTTTTGGAGAGTTGAATAGGAATTGTTTGTTGGCATGGTCTAATATGTTGGTCATAGGTATGTATTGGTGGTATATATTAAAACGTGGATAAGACTTGTAGATCATTGAACATGATAAATTTGATTATTTGCAATAGTTTTGCAATACTGAGGTGGTAATATATATATTATCATTTTTATGAAAAAGATGATTACCACCGGTCTTTGCATCAAAATGATGCATGAAGCCATATATGAGCTAGTAATATATCATGAGTATAAAAGCCATATTATTTACCTCCTTGCCAATTGCAACGGGTGCGAGGTTCTGTTTGGTTAGCACCACCCTCTTCGAAGATATCACATGAAATTTTCACTTTTTAGTGCCCCAAATATGTTTGCTATTATCCACTGAAATCGAAAGGGATACATTTGTAAAATAAAATAAAAACTCAGCTTTTTTCACATACTAAATATGATGTTCTCAACGCATTTGCGAGGGCTGCTGTGTTAGTTTGGAAAAGAGGTAATATCACTAGGAGTTATGGAACTTGCATCACATGTGCAGTTTGGTGCTAGAACTTTATAAATATGATTTTTTGATCAATTTTTCTTTTGAACACAGCTTTGTGATCATCTAACTTGACTCAAACATGCAGATACGATCACAAAAGCGTATGCGGGCCGTGTGTATGGCCCCACCTGTCAGTGACTAATGGTGCTCGGCCGACACATTTTTGCATTAAAAACCCTCATCTTTTTTTATTTGTGGAAAAAAATCCAAACACCGTGGTGCATTTTTGCACAAAAACTTTCTCTCATTTTTTTATTTGCTGAAAAACTCGCCCATTGTGCTGTTCACAATGCGAACACGAAAATTAATACAAAATGGGAGCTGCCAGGTCTCAAACCAAAGACCAACGGATACAACATGCGCAGTTATAGCACTCTACCCTTCACATTTCAATATTCAAACTGGATAACAAAGCTATATGTACTAGGCGAAGATGCATGCGGAGCTTAAATCGGCTCCAGATATAGCGGCCCATTTTGCACGTGTTCGTTTTTTCTAGAAATTTGTACATGGTATTCAAATTATAATCTCAGTAATAGAAAAAATGTTTAAATATTCATGTGGTACAAATATTGTACACTCAAACGAAATAACTTATTTTAAAAAAATCATGTACTATTTTAAAATATGGATATATTTGCAGCAATATTTACGCATCATAAAAAATGTTTTTTATAATTTAGTATAATACAAATATTTTCAAAGTAAAAAATTTAAAACATTATTTTAATTATTAAAACATTTCAATAAATATATGCACATTTGTACAGTTCAATGTTTATATAATTAAAATTTACATTTTAAACTGTTGATATGAATGTTCAATCATGTCTAATATTTAAATTATTGTTTTTTAATATAACTCATGAGTAAAATATATAGACAAGTGAATATTCATAAATATTTAGTAATTTTTGTAGTCATAATTTTATATAATTTAAATATAAGCTACGAGCATATAAATTTTTTGAATTCATTGAAAATATTTATTTAATATACATTTCAAATGTTTTTATTAACTAAGATTTTTATATCACACACAGGTTTATGTTCAGATATTTTTGTTTACTAATCATCTCTTGTATGTATAATATTTTTAAGAGAAAAGTATACCTTTTGTCCCTCAACTCTTGGTGAAGTCTAAATTTGGTCCCTCAACTTCAAAACCGGACAACTTGCACCTCTAACTACCGAAACCGGACAAGGTTCGTCCCCGGACTCGGTTTTGACCGGTTTTGGTGTTGACTCACCCCGGTTTTGACCCGTGCTCACTCATATTCCTGTAATTTTTTTATATCCGTGAACTTTTTGAAATCCACATACACTTTTCAACTCCGCATAGTTTTTTCAAGGTCACATATTTTTTTCAAAAATAAACATACTTTTTCAAATAAGCAAACTATTCTAAAACTCACATACTTTTTTCAAATCCGTGATTTTTTAACATTTACGTACCTTTTCCAAATCCCCGTATTTTTCCCAAGTTTGTGTAATTTTATCAAATCCAAGTATTTTTCAAAGCCATGAACTTTTTTTGAAATTCGCATACTTATTTCAAATCCACATGCTTTTCAAAGTCCGCATTTTTTTCAAATCCGTGTTCCATTTATAATCCATGAACTTTGTTTGAAATTCACATACTTGTTTCAAGATGAAATAATTTCTGAAATCCACATATTTTTGCGTAAAAGAAGTCCATATCCGCGTACTTTTTTCAAGTTCGCATAAAATTTTCAAATTCATGAACTCTTTCAATAAAATGTACTCAAATTTGGAAGTGTACATCAATTTTAAAAAGTTAAATGAACTTAAAAAACTAAATGAACTTTAAAAAAATACGCATATTTGAAAAAGTACATGAACTTGTAAAAAGTACGCAGATTTAAAAAAAGTACAAAAATTTTAAAAAGGTTCACGTATTTGAAAAAATAACTGAATTTGAAAACATCACGTGGACTTGGAAAAGGTATCCAAATTTGAGTCGGAACGGTCAAAACCGGGGTGGGACAGCACCAAAACCGGTCAAAACCATTACCAGGGATGAATCTTGTCCGGTTTTAGAAATTAAGGGTGCAAGTTGTCCGGTTTTGGAGTTGAGGGACCAAATCTAGACTCCGTCAAGAATTGAGGGACGAAAAATATACTTTTCTCTATTTTTAACACACAAATATTTGAATATCATTTTATTATTTACGTTTTCCAAATATTTTGAAAAAGGATCTTAAGTGTTTTACTTTTACAAATTTATTACTTAAATTTTACGAAATATTTATTTGGATAATACACAGTTTATATTAAAAAATACTTACTAATCATTTTCTGTATGTATAATAGTTTTACACACAAATATCTGAATATAATTGTACTACTTACGTTTTACAAATAACTTAAAAAGATAGCGCGTGTAAAATGGGCTGCTGTATCTGCAGCCCAGACAAGCTCCACATGATCCTCGCTTAATATATACTTCCTCCGTTCCCAAATATTTGTCTTTCTAGAGATTTCAACAAATGACTATATACGAAGCAAAATGAATGAGTATGCACTCTAAAATATGTCTATATACATTCGTATGTTGTAGTCCATTTGAAATGTCTAAAAAGACAAATATTTGAGAATGGAGGGAGTATATAGCTCAAATGTGAATCGTGGAGTGTCTATGCGAGCAGTTGATCTAACATTGGGTCTCTTGTTTGAGTTTTGCCGTAGCCCTTTTTGTTTTACTTTTCGCATCATGAGCAGAACAGTAGCCAGTGGGCGACTTTTCTGCAAATAGAAAAAAAAATCAAGTTCTTTCTGTGCAAAAGTGTGTTGTGGCAGTCAGATTTCTCGAAAATTAAAAAAATACAAGGGTGTCTTACGCAAAAATGCATAGCCCGAGTGTCCTCACTCAATGACAGGTGGGGCCATACACATGGATACGCCCACATATGCGTTCGTGACCATATTTACACGCTTGAGTCAAGTTATTAAGTGACCATAAAACCGCATTTTCAAAATTCTAGCATCAAACTAAACATGTGATGCAAGTTTTGTGACTCTCAGTGATATTACCTCTTTGAAAAATGTATAATATAAAAAGCATACTGTTTCCCATGCGCCATTTTATTCTGAAGAAATAAAGAAATATAAAACGCATACTGTTTCCCGTGCCATGTGATAGAAGCAGAGTACGTACACAATATTCTTCACAAAGACGAAAGGATAATATGTAAGAAGAGGGGGAAAAGGCAGCAGGGAGCCAGGGAGAGATCTTACATATGTACAGGCAGTTCAGTTAGGGGACTGCTTATTTGGACTAGTCCACGATGAAAACACAAGAGAAAAAGACGAAGCCATGACAAACAGATGCTAAACCGACTGAAAATGATCACGAACAAAGACGGAGTGGGTTGTGCGCCGCCATGGCACGGGAGGGAGCTTTGACCTCCTGAGCTAACTAGCCTGTGCAGTGCAGACAAACATGGTCGCCGCGACGTACGTCTCATCTGTTGTGCAACGGGTTTGGGCCGGTCGGCACGACATGCTTGTCGTCGTCCTCGTCGCCGTCGTCTGCCCACGCCGCTGCACCACCGGCTTTCTTCTTCCTCTGCTCCTTGCACCGGGCGGCGTCGAAGGTGGCCGTTGCGACGACGGCACGGCCGCGGCCGTTGCCCACCGACGCCATCACGGACGACGATGGCACGCCGGCACCGTGGACGGCGACCACGACGACGAGGAGGAGCACGGCGAGCGCGACGAACGCGGCCGCGCTGGCGAGGGGCCGCCTCCCCATTGCGCGTCGCGCGTACGTCGGAGAGTGTGGCCTGGGGCCAGCAGGACTGCAGGAGTGTTGCCTGGTCGCGGCAAATGCTAGTGGGGGAGAAGAAGTTTCTCCTGAATCAAATCCTACTGAATCTATGTTGGCCGGTCACAGGACATTTGGAGTTGCCAGTCGTTTATTTTCGGAGCAATGTTGCCACCCTCTACAAAAGTAAAACCACATTGATCATAATAGTGTACTAAGCCAAACTGAAATTTTGATAAGAAAAAAATGCCCAAATCCAAATCTCCACAAAATGAACACTAACAAGAAACAGTAAAGAAAGATCGCTGTTGGGAGGTCTACTTCCATCTACATGCCTTGTCAAGTTCACAGTCCTTACAAGAGGACTAGACCCATAATGATGGATGCAGTACAGCAACAACAAAATCTTTGTGGGCAACACCTTTCATATGTGCCCACCCTTTTTAATCAGAAGGAAATAAATGATGTTCTCCTTCAACCACAAAAGGAGAAAAAATTTGTCCTGCACAGGTAGTCGCCTTCGTTGTGTCACATTGCCTCCACTGTTGATGCCATCACCTAGGTACAAGCTGAGTTATGCTTCATTTAATTCAAAAGCTTAGCTCGTATAGGAGTACATTTCTTGGTCGTACAAGGCCCATGTCACAAGGACAAAGATGTGTCCAGCGATTTCAGCAACATGGCCGAGCTTGATGTGATACCTTTTCCTTTCAAGAGAAACTGCTTTTATTATTTCTCTTTCAAAACGGTTGCTTTCATCTTCCTTTTTTGGATGAATTGCTTTCATCCTTTTCACCGGTTGATTTCCTTCTCTTGGCTTGAATTTAGTGAGGATTGAACATTGGTAGAATCTTTTCTTTAGAAGTAACATTGCTAGATTTTTTTAGGCAGTCATTCAGAGAGTCCAAATTCTTAGGGCAGGCGTGATCAGGGATATTGCGTGTTTTCTATACTCGATCTGAAACTGCGAGGTGTTCGTTGGCAACTTGATTTGTCCGATGGAAAAGATAGGAAAACACGATGGCTATTTGTTAGCAGCATGTCCTTCTGAAGTGTCAACTGTTCTCAGCTTCTGTTCCTAGAGAGTTGTGGTTCGTTGCATAGCTTTTGTCCCAGTGCGATTAATAGAGAAGCTGACGCATCAGTGTGCGTGCCGATGCCGGACAGCCGGACACTCAAAGCCTGGGGAACTGTCTACACTCTAGACAAGTACTCCTGTCCTCTCGCGTCGCCTCCCACGCGGGCGACTCAGGAAGGCTCCACCACCACCTAGTCCCTCCAGCGCCCTTCTCCCCTCCAGCGCCCTAGAAATGTACTCCTATTCGTGGAGGAACCTGGATCAGGGGCGGCAACCCCGTTAGGCAAGGCGACGACGCCCTCGGCTAGCGACGTTGACGTTCGCGCGGGGGGGTTGGATGGACGACGTCTTGACCGTGTGGGCGGTGAGTCTCCGGTGGATCTCCTCCGCACTGCAGGCTCTCTCCCGCTGCACTTGGTGGCTTACGGTCGCGGTCGTTAGCCTCGATGCGTTCGCGGGGACTGATAAAGGTAACATCGACCGGAGGAAACTCTGGATGACTCGTCCATACCGACGGTGGCGACAACCAGGGTCGCCGTTCTCCTACTTGCAGGCGCCGTCGAGGTCCCTACCCTCCACCCCGTCCCCATGCCCGGGTGAAAACCCTAAATCTCCTTAGATTGGGCGGCGGCGGCACTACGTGTGTCGTACCCTTCTTGGAGGCGCCGCCTGGGGCGTTTGGGTGCTCGGTTTGAGGAACTGCAGGCGGAGGGGATGGGACCAGTGGCAGCAGGTGGTGTTTCGCATCGGAGGAGCGGCGTGGCATCTGGCATGTCGACAACGGCGGGTCTCAGCGGCATGGAGCAGCGGAGTCTCGCCGGTGGGCGTGTGATGATGGACGAGCGCAGGATGGTGGCGTTCTCTGGCGTCGTGGTGGCGTCGACGACTGCTAGACCGGGCAAGGTAGATGCAGCATTACAGCACTGAAGATGGATTGGTGGCAGGTGGTTGCGGCGACCTCATACCCGGCAGGCGTCCTAGTTGAGGAGTGCGCCGGACCGGTGCATACCCGACGGGCGTCCTGGTTGGGACATCGGGTCTTAGATGTTAGGTTTGGTTGCGAGGTCTTTTGATATTAGGCTTAAACTGTTGGGAAACGTAGTAATTTAAAAAATAAATCCTACGCACACGCAAGATCTATCATGGCGATGCATAGCAACGAGAGGGGAAGAGTGTTGTTCACGTACCCTCGTAGACTGTAAGCGGAAGCATTATGACAACGCGGTTGATGTAGTCGTACGTCTTCACGATTTGACAGATCCTAGTACCGAAAGTATGGCACCTCCGCGATCTGCGCACATTCGGCTCGGTGACGTCCCACGAACTCACGATCCAGCTGAGTGTCGAGGGAGAGATTCGTCAGCACGATGGCGTGATGACGGTGATAATGAAGCTAGCAGCGCAGGGCTTCGCCTAAGCACTACGACGATATGAACAAGGTGGATTATGGTGGAGGGGGCCACCGCACATGGCTAAGGGATCAATGATCAACTTGTGTGTTCTAGGGTGCCCCTCTGCCCCCATATATAAATGAGCAAGGGGGAGGCCGGCCGGCCCTTGGGGAGTGCTAGGAGAGGAGGAGTCCTCCTCCTAGTAGGAGTATGACTCCCCTTTCCTAGTCCTACTAGGAGGACGAAGGGGAAGGAAGAAGAGGGAGAGAAGAGAAGGAAAGGAGGGGCGGTGCCCCCCTTTCCTACTCCAATTCGGACTAGAGGGGAGGGGTGCGCGGCCTTGCCTTGGTCGGCCCTCTCTCTCCACTTAAGGCCCATGTGACCCATTAGTTCCCCCGGGGTTCCGATAACCCCATGACACTCCGATAATTATCCGATGACCCCCGAAACTCATCTGTGTCCGAATATAGTCATCCAATATATCAATCTTTATGTCTCGACGATTTCGAGACTCCTCATCATGTCCTTGATCACATTCGGGACTTCAAACTACCTTCGATACATCAAAACACATAAACTCATAATACTGATCGTCACCAAACGTTAAGCATGCGGACCCTACAGGTTCGAGAACTATGTAGACATGACCATGACACGTCTCCGGTCAATAACCAATAGCGGAACCTGGATGTTCATATTGGCTCCCACATATTCTACGAAGATCTTTATCGGTCAAACTGCATAATGATATACGTTGTTCCCTTTGTCATCGGTATGTTACTTGCCCGAGATTCGATCGTCGGTATCTCAATTCTCAATACCTAGATCAATCTCGTTACTGGAAAGTCTCTTTACTCGTTCCGTAATGCATCATCCCGTAACTAACTCATTAATCACATTGCTTGCAAGACTTATAGTGATGTGCATTATCGAGAGGGCCCAGAGATACCTCTCTGATACTCAGAGTGACAAATCATAATCTCGATCTATGCCAACTCAACAAACACCATCGGAGACACCTGTAGAGCATCTTTATAGTCACCAGTTACGTTGTGACGTTTGATAGCACACTGAGTGTTCCTCCGGTATTCAGGAGTTGCATGATCTCATAGTCATAGGAACATGTATAAGTTATGGAGAAAGCAATAGCAACAAACTAAAGGATCATCATGCTAAGCTAACGGATGGGTTAAGTCAATCACATCATTCTCCCTAATGATGTGATCTGGTTCATCAAATGACAGCTATTGTCCATGGCTAGGAAACTTAACCATCTTTGATTAACGAGCTAGTCAAGTAGAGGCATACTAGTGACACTCTGTTTTTCTATGCATTCACACATGTACTAAGTTTCCGGTTAATACAATTCTAGCATGAATAATAAACATTTATCATGATATAAGGAAATATAAATAACAACTTTATTATTGCCTCTAGGGCATATTTCCTTCAGTCTCCCACTTTCACTAGAGTCAATCATCTAATTCACATCATCATGTGATTTCACACCAATAGTTCATATCTTTATGTGATTAGTTCACAACTTCATATGGCTAATACCCAAAGGGTTTACTAGAGTCAATAATCTAGTTCACATCGCTATGTGATTAACACCCAAAGAGTGATCATGTTTTGCTTGTGAGAGAAGTTAGTCTACGGGTCTGGAACATTCAGATCCGTATGTATTTTTCAAATTTCTATGTCTACAATACTCTGCATGGAGCTACTCTAGCTAATTGCTCCCACTTTCAATATGTATCTAGATCGAGACTTAGAGTCATCTAGATTGGTGTAAAAAGCTTGCATTGACGTAACTCTTTACGACAAACTCTTTTATCACCTCCATAACCGAGAAACATTTCCTTAGTCCTCTAAGGATAATTTTGACCGTTGTCCAGTGATCCACTCCTGAATCACTATTGTACCCTCTTGCCAAACTCTTGGTGAGGTACACAATAGGTCTGGTACATAGCATAGCATACTTTATAGAACCTAGGCTGAGGCATAGGGAATGACTTTTCATTCTCTTTTTATTTTCTGCCGTGGTCAGGTTTTGAGTCTTTACTCAACTTCACACCTTGCAACACAGGCAAGAACTCCTTTTTTGACTGTTCCATTTTGAATTACTTCAAAATCTTGTGAAGGTATGTACTCATTAAAAAATATATCAAGCGTCTTGATCTATCTCTATAGATCTTGATGCTCAATATGTAAGTAGCTTCAGCGAGGTCTTTCTTTGAAAAACTCCTTTCGAACACTCATTTATGCTTTCCAGAAAATTCTACATCATTTATGATCAACAATATTTCATTCACATATACTTATCAAAAAGGTTGTACTGCTCCCACTCACTTTCTTGTAAATACAGGCTTCACCGCAAGTCTGTATAAAACCATATGCTTTGATCACTTTATCAAAGCATATATTCCAACTCCGAGATGCTTGCACCAATCCATAGATGGATCGCTGGAGCTTGCACACTTTTTTAGCACATTTAGGATTGGCAAAACCTTCTTGTTGCATCATATACAACTCTTCTTTAAGAAATCCATTAAGGAATGCAGTTTTGACATCCATTTGCCAAATTTCATAATCATAAAATGCGGCAATTGCTAACATGATTCGGACGGACTTAAGCATCGCTACGGGTGAGAAGGTATCATCATAGTCAACTCCTTGAACTTGGCGAAAACCTTTTGCAACAAGCTGAGCTTTGTAGACAGTAATATTACCGTCAGCGTTAGTCTTCTTCTTGAAGATCCATTTATTCTCTATGGCATGCCGATCATCGGGCAAGTCAACCAAAGTCCACACTTTGTTCCCATACATGGATCCCATCTCAGCTTTCATGACCTCAAGCCATTTTGCGGAATCTGGGCTCATCATCGCTTCCTCATAGTTCGTAGGTTTGTCATGTTCAAGTAACATGACCTCCAGAACAGGATTACCGTACCACTCTGGTGCGGATCTCACTCTGGTTGACCTACGAGGTTCGGTAGTAAGTTGATCAGAAGTTTCATGATCATCATCATTAGCTTCCTCACTTACTGGTGTAGGAATCACTGGAACTGATTTCAGTGATGAACTACTTTCCAATAAGGGAGCTGGTACAATTACCTCATCAAGTTCTACTTTCCTCCCACTCACTTCTTTCGAGAGAAACTCCTTCTATAGAAAGGATCCTTAGCAACGAATATCTTGCCTTTGGATCTGTGATAGAAGGTGTACCCAACAGTCTCCTTTGGGTATCCTATGAAGACACATTTCTCCGATTTGGGTTCGAGCTTATCAGGTTGAAGCTTTTTCACATAAGCATCGCAGCCCCAAACTTTAAGAAACGACGGCTTAGGTTTCTTGCTAAACCGCAGTTCATGTGGTGTCGTCTCAACGGATTTAGATAGTGCCCTATTTAATGTGAATGATGCTATCTCTAATGCACAATCCCCAAACGATAGTGGTAAATCGGTAAGAAACATCATAGATCGCACCATATCTAATAAAGTACGGTTATGACGTTCGGACACACCATTACTGTGACGCCCAGATAATCAAGCTACAGTAAACCTCTGCTAATGGTGCCACGTCACCTCGGTTACTGTTGATAAACTGAAGTTAGTTCGAAACCATTCAAATTCAAATTTGAGTTAAAGGCAAACCACAAAAGTTTTCAAACATTAAAACTAAAATGTCAAAATTGTGTCAAATAAATCATGGATAATACTAGTGGAGAAACCACACTTTTATAAAATATTTAAAGGCTCTAAAGTAATTAAAACAACAACTATGACAATTAATTAAATGCCTTTTAAAAATTATAATAATGCAAACTATTTTATTTAGGTGTCAAACTTTTGGGGCAGTAGAATAAGTTATAACATTAATTTAGAAGTTGTATTTATATTTTGTAAAACAAAAATTAAAAGAATAAAATAGAAAATAAATGAAATAAATAAAAGAAGAGAAAGCAACCCCCTGGACCAATTGGGCCACGGCCCAGCCTATTGCCACCAGGTCCGACAGGCCCAACCCGGCGCCCCTCATATGACCTAGCCCACACCCCACGATCCCCACTCCACCCATCTCTCCCCTCGCTCCCCTCCTGGCGCCGCCACCCTCCAACACACGCACGACATACGCTGTGCAGGAGGCGCTTGGCCTCGCGCTACCCGCCCGACCGCGGGCCGCAACATCACCGCTCCCCCTGGCCCCGCAGGACGGCGTGCTTCAGCCCCGGGCTGTCCCGCGACCCTGCTGCCGCGGATGAGCCGCCTGCCGACGACAACCTCCCCCGACCCGCGCCATGCCTCACCTTCGTCCATCGGCCAACTCCAATGCTGCCTCCTCCTGGCGCGCCCGCGCCCGAGGCCCGCCCTGCTGCTCCTCCAACGTCATCGCGTTGAGCCCCTCCATCCCGGCCACCGCGTCGATCCGCCGTCGTCGCCTCCACCACGTCGCCGGACCACTTCGCCGGACCGCCTCCGTCGCTCGTCCCCGACCTCCTCCCAACAGACCACGTCGAGCCTCGCCGCCCCACTCCTCTTCAAACGCCGGTGAGGGCATCGCCCTCCCCCTTCCCTGCCTCCGCTCCGTGCCCGCCACGTCGTTCCCCACGTAGCTCCCGGCGCGCTCATCGTCCGTGGCCGTGCTCCCGCGTCTCCCGGCCGCCCCGTTTGCGCCCCCACCACTCCTGGCCGCCCCCTGCTGCCACTTCTGCGGCTGCTATATGATGCGTCTGCCGCCGCTGTTGCCGCACCACGGGGCTTGCTGCTGCCTGCTGAACTGCTGATGTCTGTTGCCGCCTGCCTTCTTCCCCCTGCCTCGGCCGCGGGCCACCGCCACCCTGCTGGTCGCGCGCCGTCGCAGCGGCGCAAGCCCGCGCCTTGCCGGCTCCCACCCCCGGAGCTCCGGCGCCCCGCAACCAGGCGGGTACGGCCTTCGCCTGGGTAGCGCCCGTTCGGATGGCGCCCGCATCCGCAGCCGATTCGCGAGCGCCCACGCCCATTAGGCCCCCTGTACCTATGACAAACGGGGCCCAGACCCCCAGCATGATTTATAAAAAAGGTTAAAAAATAAACAATAATAAATATATATATTAAACAATTAAATAATTAATTAATTGTGTTAATTAACCTAATTAACTAGTGTTAATTAATTAAACAGTAATTAGATTAGTTAAGCCCTAAATTGATTAAACAGTCTATGACAAACGGGCCCCGTCTGTCAGTTTGACCAGTCAACGGTCACAGTTGACTGTTGATGTCATGCTGATGTCAGCAAACACTATTTGGATAATATTGTTTTATAATGATTAAATAAATCCTAAAAATGATTTAAATCTTTTGAAATTAATATAAAATAAACAGTAACTCGGATCGAAATACTTTGTACATGAAAGTTGCTCAGAACGATAAGACGAATCCGAATACGCAGTCCGCTTGTCAGCCACACGTCCCTAGCATATCAAACCTGCAACTTTTACCCTCCGGTCCGTCTGTCCGAAAACGTGGAACATCGGAAATACTCTCCCGGATGTTTTCCCCCTTCACCGGAACCACCTCATACCGCGTTAGGGCACCCCTAGCATCGCTACTTGCCATGTCATGCATCGCCATGCTTTTGTTTGCATTATATTTATTGTTTCTTCCCCCTCTCCTCTCACTAGACACCGAGACCGACGCCGCTGCTACCCAGTACGACTACGGTGTTGACGACCCCTCTCTCTTGCCAGAGCAACCAGGCAAGCCCCCCCTTGATCACCAGATATCACCTACTCTTCTCTATACTGCTTGCATTAGAGTAGTGTAGCATGATACTGCTTTCCGTTGATCCTATTCTGATGCATAGCCTGTCATTGTTGCTACAGCTGTTGATACCTTACCTGCAATCCTAATGCTTAGTATAGGATGCTAGTTTATCATCAGTGGCCCTACATTCTTGTCCGTCTGCCATTCTATACTACTGGCCGTGATCACCTCGGGAGGTGATCACGGGCATATGATATATACTTATACTGTTACATTACCGGTGATACTGTTTGGAGATGGGGGCTGAAGGGGTAGGTGGCTCCATCCCGGTAGAGGTGGGCCTGGGTTCCCGACGGCCCCCGACTGTTACTTTGTGGCGGAGCGACAGGGCAGGTTGAGACCACCTAGGAGAGAGGTGGGCCTGGCCCTGGTCGGCGTCCGTGGTTATTTCAAAATAACACACTTAACGAGATCTTGGTATTTTATCTGAGTCTGGCCACTGGCCTATACGCACTAACCATCTATGCGGGGACAGTTATGGGCACTCGACGTTGTGGTATCAGCCGAAGCCTTCGTGATGTCAGCGACTAAGCGGCGCGCGCCGGGTTGGACCGCGTAACGCAACTTCCTTTGTAATGGAGGTTGCTAGGTCTGCTCTCCGGCCGCGTTCGCAACGTGCAGGTGTGCAACGGGAAATGGGCCCAGACCCCTGCGCCATAGGATTTAGACCGGCGTGCTGACCTCTCTGTTGTGCCTAGGTAGGGCTGCGATGTGTTGATCTTCCGAGGCCGGGCATGACCCAGAAAAGTGTGTCCGGACAAAAGGGATCGAGCGTGTTGGGAAATATGGTGCACCCCTGCAGGGAAGTTAATCTATTCGAATAGCTGTGTCCCTCGGTAAAAGGACGACCAGGAGTTGTACCTTGACCTTATGACAACTAGAACCGGATACTTAATAAAACACACCCTTCCAAGTGCCAGATACAACCGGTGGTCGCTCTCTCACAGGGTGACGAGAGAGGATCGCCGGTTAGGGTTATGCTACGCGATGCTACTTGGTGGACTTACCATCTACTCTCTTCTACATGCTGCAAGATGGAGGTGGCCAGAAGCGTAGTCTTCGATAGGACTAGCTATCCCCCTCTTATTTTGGCATTCTGCAGTTCAGTCCACATATGATACCGCTTTTCCATTTGATACCATTGCATACATATGTAGTGTAGCTCCTTGGTTGCGAGTACTTTGGATGAGTACTCACGGTTGCTTTGCTTCCTCTTTTCCGCTTTTCTATACCCGATTGCTGCGACCAGATGATGGAGCCCAGGAGCCAGACGCCACCGTCGACGACGACTCCTACTACACTGGAGGTGCCTACTACTACGTGCAGCCCGCTGGCGACGACCAGGAGTAGTTTAGGAGGATCCCAGGCAGGAGGCCTGTGCCTCTTTCGATCTGTATCCCACTTTGTGCTAGCCTTATTAAGGCAAACTTGTTTAACTTATGTCTGTACTCAGATATTGTTGCTTCCGCTGACTCGTCTATGATCGAGCTCTTGTATTCGAGCCTTCGAGGCCCCTGGCTTGTAATATGATGCTTGTATGACTTATTTTATTTGTAGAGTTGTGTTGTGATATCTTCCCGTGAGTCCCTGATCTTGATCGTACACGTTTGCGTGTATGATTAGTGTACGATTGAATCGGGTGCGTCACAAGTTGGTATCAGAGCCGACTGCCTGTAGGAATCCCCCTTCCAAACTCCTTGGCCGAAGTTGAGTCTAGTCGATGAAAACTGTTTTACTAACATGGCTGTGTGGCCCATGGGCCCACGTTGCCATTGGGTGGTATTAGGATCTTTTACTCCTCGATCTTTACTCTGGGACTCTAACCTCTCCCCTATTCGGGTTAAATGATTTTGCTAAAAAGACTAACTTTAGGTTCTCGAAAGGCTTTCTCCCAGAGAGCCCCGCACTCCAGATGATCGCTTGCTGCACCAGAAGATTCCGAAGATACTCTCCGAGGTTTTCCCGAGACCCTTGTGCCCATCGACTTTACAATCCCCTACCACCGATATACCCTTATGGATAACTACCTACAATTGTCGTTCATACCTTCATCCTCAGTTGCTCTTGTTATTACAAGATGCCCTAAATTGCTCTCCGTTGTTCCGAGAATCCTCTGAGCTTACTGCATTGCTGATCTTTGTCACCTGAATACCCCTACGGATAATTCTCGCACTTATCGAGTATCCGCTCTTTCCTAGTTGTTCATGTGTTCCGCAAAAGATTTCAAAATATTATTCGATCTTCCGAAAATCCTGAGCAGCCTATTGCTCTTGAAATTCTCACTTGCTTGCATTATGGTTAATCCCATAAGTTTCGTAATCTTATTGGCCTCCCTTGTCTTTATCATTTTAAGTTCGTTGATTCAATATGTTGAGGATGCTCGCATTCCTCAGTCGAATCCTAGAATTCATCCTTCCGGCTCAGACGTCATTTGGATATGAGCTGGTTCTTGACCAATCAATGCCTTGATCGTTTGTGCTTCTAAGTCTATTGAACTTATTCATTTTCGATCAGAATGATTGCTTCTGATCCCTTGATTTGGAAATCATAAAATTTCTTTGCATTAAGCTTTGAATTAGTCAGTTGTTTCTATAATCCGATTCCTTGGCATTCCTTCTTCCTCTGATTGAGTACCGATACTCACATTAGCCCCGTTGTGGACCGCCATACCCATTGCCGGGTTATTATCCGACAGTTTCCTTCACAACCAAAATTCTTGTGAGTTCTTTACCTGATACATAATGCCTTTGGTAAATTGTATCCTCTACTTTTGTCAGCCATGCTCTACTTTTGAGCTACTGTTATTTACTCCTGAAGTTCATGGTATATGTTCTAAGAAGTCCCGATGGGTTGAGCCTATGCCTTCCTTAATCTGTGTGAACTCGAAAGTTTTCACGGGTCATACTCCTCTGGTAATTCACCAGGTAGGTTTTGACACTAAAATCATTTTTTTTTCTAGAGTAGTGAATGAAAGGTTAGGCATTGAAGAAGTCAGAGTCGACCTTGAACTTTGTGTTCGTGCCCATGGACACGATGTAGATCTTATCATTAAATCTTCTCTTAAATTAATTATTCCCTTGGTATAAGTTCTTATATCTGGGATCCGGCCTTTTGCAATCATGGTTCCGACCATGTTCTCCTTTAAATACCTTTTCTCGTGCAAGTTTAAGCACTTGTCTTCTGCAGAGCAATACCCTAGTCCAAAGTCTATTTTGATCTACCTTCGAGTATTACCCCCCTGGTATCTCGATGATATCAACCGATTGCACTACATCTTATGCATTTCTGATGAAGCAGTGCCTTTCCCCGTCATAGTCACTCCACGGGTTCTGGGTTGTCGTCAACCAAGAACATCGATAAGTGAATCGATTCCACGCTCCGATACAATAACCCTAAGTAATTTTCATTGCTTATGAGTTTAATAATCCTTCAATTCATTCCTAGCCTGATTGGTTATATCCTTATCGTGCTAAATTTTAACTGTGCTACCTGGTCCTTCTTCCCGGAGCACAACTTTCGATGATGAGCTAAGCTTACGCCGATTTCCTCGTCTTATTGTTCCATCTTGGACGACAAGCTTGAATTCGAGTTGTGTCATACTCATGGTCCCAAGAACATTTCGCTTCATCATTCCTTTGACTTGATGTCATCATCGATCGATTACATCTTCATGAAACTTCTCGACAAATGTGTCGTGATCATCATGAGCATTCTGAGCTCTTCCAGGATATCAATTGAATTCATGATGAGAAATACCATCCTTGCCCTCGCTGATTTGTGTTGTCATCGACCACTTTATTTCCTTCCCTCCAACCCAAACTTGTTCGTGATTCTGGGTTATACCTTGACTTCCTTGTTATCCAACATTTGTTCTTCTTTAGTTTGGAGTGTTACCATCTTTTTTCTCAAGGATGTTGTTAGAATTTCACCACCTCTTAAGAAATTCTTGGTATAGTGATGCTTCTCGCCATCACCATTCTTTTCTTGGCCCCCGTGCTGAGTGAACTCTGTTGTGAGAATTTGATATCTCTAGCAACCCTATTGCTTCAAAGTTAATGGACAATAATTCCAATTTGGTGTGCTGGTTGCTAAATCGCCATTCTGATGTTGGTCGTGCAACCCAACCCGCATTTCAAGTGCACCTTTGAACCAATTTTTAACCGTGGATGTTTTCCTCGAACATACATCATTATAGTATACCATTTGATCTGACAAATATTATCTCCTATTCACATAATTGTGGAAATCCATCTTGTTGGAGTTCTTGATAAATTGTCGTTGAGTCCATCAACCACATCCTTGTCTTCTTCTTGGTCTCTTATTTTGGAACTTTCTTCCATGGTTCATTTCCCAAGAATCTTGCAATGCCATCTCATCAAATTAAGTTGCGCCTTTTTCTTCTCAGGCATCCTAAGTCTGAGGTATCCTGACACCAATCGGATCTGAATCTCGGTCATATATGATGGTTGGGACATATTCCCAAGAGTTATAACATTGGTCTCTACATAACCCGGTGAGGTGGTGTCTTTCCTTAGCACCCTTGGCCAGAGGACCTATTGTTATAGTATATGTATCTTCTTATCAAGGTTAGCCATTCTTCATGAGGAATTGTAGGACTTATTCTATAAGTTGTTCCTGATGGATCCTTTGTGTATCCAAAGTCTAATTTTTACCCAGTGACCATGTCAATGCTATCTCGAAGCATGTCTGTGATACTCTGATTTTCAACAAGAACATTTGAAGCCCAATGCTAAATGTTTCTTGCTCAATTATCCAAACACCGTTGTATGGGTAATGTCATGAAATTTCTCTCCCCTACCTAAGGAGTTTTCTACATAATATCCTGTCATGGATATCATGCGATGCTTGTCCTTGGGAAGGATATACCCCTGAAATATGTGTTTAAACACATTTTTCCTTTCGATTGTTCTGTTTAACCTGTTGATCACATTTTCCTTTCCATTGGTTTGTTTGACCTTCTTGTGATCTATATAATCTAAGCAGTAATAATTCACTGCTTATATAAACACCTCGGCGTACAACTCTGCCAGTGAGACCCTGTTTCTACTATTGATGACATTTCGGTAACCGCCGATGGATGAGAACTTTGCCTATTGGCCCGCCTCGTTCAATGAGCAGGAAAATGGTTCTCTTCATCCCTCGCCCTTGGTACCGACGTTGATGCCGACATAACTGACAGGCTAATCCCTGACATGCCTTACTTACATGATCACGCAAGATGTCTCCGCCCTTCCTACTTTTAACCCACATGGTGGGCCCATAACCCACAGTTCCACAGGATCGAAACCTGACTCTCATGTACAACCTTGTTTCTAAAGTTATTCCTCATGCTTGGCTTCGTATGTAATTCACGAGCCACCTTCCATGGGATCATCAATTCTGATATTAAACACAATACCTATACCTGTTGCCTTGTTTCAGGAAACAACGATTGTCTATCCGTTTCTAACATCTTATGGTACCTTCCTACTTTGCTCTCGATGTGTTTTATTTGTTCAACTCGAGAGATACTCTTATGATCGTTCTTGGGATACCCCCCCCCCGATGATTTTCCCTTATAACATTCAATTGTTGTAAAGCTGCCCTTACCTATTCGTAAGTACGATGGAGTTCCCCGAAGAAAGGACGACAACTTCATCATGATGACCTGAAACAGCAGAATGAAGACATCAATGTAATGGATCAACCCCTTCGAGAAGAACAACCAAGACCAAGAACACTCCCTAGAATTTCGTAACCCGAACCTCCCCCTTTACTTCCCTCTTAAATCTCGGGACGAGACTTATTGTAGTGGAGGAGAATTGTGACGCCCAGATAATCAAGCTACAGTAAACCTCTGCTAGTGGTGCCACATCACCTCGATTACTGTTGATAAACTGAAGTTAGTTCGAAACCATTCAAATTCAAATTTGAGTTAAAGGCAAACCACAAAAGTTTTCAAACATTAAAACTAAAATGTCGAAATTGTGTCAAATAAATCATGGATAATACTAGTGGAGAAACCACACTTTTATAAAATATTTAAAGGCTCTAAAGTAATTAAAACAACAGCTATGACAATTTATTAAATGCCTTTCAAAAATTATAATAATGCAAACTATTTTATTTAGGTGTCAAACTTTTGGGGCAGTAGAATAAGTTATAACATTAATTTAGGAGTTGTATTTATATTTTATAAAACAAAAATTAAAAGAATAAAATAGAAAAGAAATGAAATAAATAAAAGAAGAGAAAGCAACCCCCCTGGACCAATTGGGCCACGGCCCAGCCTACTGCCACCAGGTCCGACCGGCCCAACCCGGCGCCCCTCATATGACCTAGCCCACACCCCACGATCCCCACTCCACCCATCTCTCCCCTCGCTCCCCTCCTGGCGCCGCCACCCTCCAACACACGCACGACATACGCTGTGCAGGAGGCGCTTGGCCTCGCGCTACCCGCCCGACCGCTGGCCGCAGCATCACCGCTCCCCCTGGCCCCGCAGGACGGCGTGCTTCAGCCCCGGGCCGCCCCGCAACCCTGCTGCCGCGGATGAGCCGCCTGCCGACGACAACCTCCCCCGACCCGCGCCATGCCTCACCTTCGTCCATCAGCCAACTCCAATGCTGCCAGCTCCGGCTGCCTCCTCCTGGCGCGCCCGCGCCCGAGGCCCGCCCTGCTGCTCCTCCAACATCGTCGCGCTGAGCCCCTCCACCCCGGCCACCGCGTCGATCCGCCGTCGTCGCCGGACCACTTCGCCGGACCGCCTCCGTCGCTCGTCCCCGACCTCCTCCCCACCGGACCACGTCGAGCCTCGCTGCCCCGCTCCTCTTCAAACGCCGGTGAGGGCATCGCCCTCCCCCTTCCCTGCCTCTGCTCCGTGCCCGCCACGTCGTTCCCCATGTAGCTCCCGGCGCGCTCATCGTCCATGGCCGCGCTCCCGCGCCTCCCGGCCGCCCCGTTTGCGCCCCCACCACTCCTGGCCGCGCCCCCTGCTGCCACTTCTGTGGCTACTATATGCTGCGGCTGCCACCGCTGTTGCCGCACCGCGGGGCTTGCTGCTGCCTGCTGAACTGCTGCTGTCTGTTGCCGCCTGCCTTCTTCCCCCCTGCCCCGGCCGCGGGCCACCGCCACCTTGCTGGTCGCGCACCGTCGCAGCGGCGCAAGCCCGCGCCTTGCCGGCTCCCACCACCGGAGCTCCGGCGCCCCGCAACTAGGCGGGCACGGCCTTCGCTCGGGCAGCGCCCGTTCGGATGGCGCCGGCATCCGCAGCCGATTCGCGAGTGCCCACGCCCATTAGGCCCCCTATACCTATAACAAACGGGGCCCACACCCCCAGCATGATTTATAAAAAAAAGGTTAAAAAAATAATAAATAAAAATATATTAAACAATTAAATAATTAAGTAAATTAATTAATTAATTATGTTAATTAACCTAATTAACTAGTGTTAATCAATTAAACAATAATTAGATTAGTTAAGCCCTAATTAGATTAAATAGTCTATGACAAATGGGCCCCGTTTGTTAGTTTGACCGGTCAACGGTCACAGTTGACTGCTGATGTCATGCTGACGTCAGCAAACACTATTTGGATAATGTTGTTTTATAATGATTAAATAAATCCTAAAAATTATTTAAATTTTTTGAAATTAATATAAAATAAACCGTAACTCGGATCGAAATACTTTGTACATGAAAGTTGCTCAGAACGACAAGACGAATCCGAATACGCAATCCGCTTGTCAGCTACACGTCCCTAGCATATCAAACCTGCAACTTTTCCCCTCCGGTCCGTCTGTCCGAAAACGTGGAACACTGGAAATACTCTCCCGGATGTTTTCCCCCTTCACCGGAACCACCTCATACCGCGTTAGGGCACCCCTAGCACCGCTACTTGCCATGTCGTGCATCGCCATGCTTTTGTTTGCATTATATTTATTGTTTCTTCCCCCCTCTCCTCTCACTAGACACCGAAACCGACGTCGCTGCTACCTAGTACGACTACGGTGTTGACGACCCCTCTCTCTTGCCAGAGCAACCAGGCAAGCCCCCCCTTGATCACCAGATATTGCCTACTCTTCTCTATACTGCTTGCATTAGAGTAGTGTAGCATGATACTGCTTTCCATTGATCCTATTCTGATGCATAGCCTGTCATTGTTGCTACAGCTGTTGATACCTTACCTGCAATCCTAATGCTTAGTATAGGATGCTAGTTTATCATCAGTGGCCCTACATTCTTGTCCGTCTGCCATGTTATACTACTGGCCATGATCACCTCGGGAGGTGATCACGGGCATATGATATATACTTATACTGTTACATTACCGGTGATACTGTTTGGAGATGGGGGCTGAAGGGGCAGGTGGCTCCATCCCGGTAGAGGTGGGCCTGGGTTCCCGACAGCCCCCGACTGTTACTTTGTGGCGGAGCAACAGGGCAGGTTGAGACCACCTAGGAGAGAGGTGGGCCTGGCCCTGGTCGGCGTCCGTGGTTATTTCAAAATAACACGCTTAACAAGATCTTGGTATTTGATCTGAGTCTGGCCACTGGCCTATACGCACTAACCATCTACGCGGGGACAGTTATGGGCACTCGACGTCGTGGTATCAGCCGAAGCCTTCATGACGTCAGCGACTGAGCGGCGCGCGCCGGGTTGGACCGCGTAACGCAACTTCCTTTGTAATGGAGGTTGCTAGGTCTGCTCTCCGGCCGCGTTCTCAACGTGCAGGTGTGCAACGGGCGATGGGCCCAGACCCCTGCGCCATAGGATTTAGACAGGCGTGCTGACCTCTTTGTTGTGCCTAGGTAGGGCTGCGACGTGTTGATCTTCCGAGGTCGGGCATGACCCACAAAAGTGTGTCCGGACAAAGGGGATCGAGCATGTTGGGAAATGTGGTGCACCCCTGCAGGGAAGTTAATCTATTCGAATAGTCGTGTCCCTCGGTAAAAGGACGACCCGGAGTTGTACCTTGACCTTATGACAACTAAAACCGGATACTTAATAAAACACACCCTTCCAAGTGCCAGATACAACCGGTGGTCGCTCTCTCACAGGGCGACTATGGGAGGATCGCCGGTTAGGGTTATGCTACGCGATGCTACTTGGTGGACTTACCATCTACTCTCTTCTACATGCTGCAAGATGGAGGTGGCCAGAAGCGTAGTCTTCGATAGGACTAACTATCCCCCTCTTATTTTGGCATTCTGCCGTTCAGTCCACATATGATACCCCTTTTCCATTTGATACCATTGCATACATATGTAGTGTAGCTCCTTGCTTGCGAGTACTTTGGATGAGTACTCACGGTTGCTTTGCTCCCTCTTTTCTACTTTTCTATACCCGATTGCTGCGACCAGACGATGGAGCCCAGGAGCCAGACGCCACCGTCGACGACGACTTCTACTACACTGGAGGTGCCTACTACTACGTGCAGCCCGCTGGCGATGACCAGGAGTAGTTTAGGAGGATCCCAGGAAGGAGGCCTGTGCCTCTTTCGATCTGTATCCCAGTTTGTGCTAACCTTATTGAGGCAAACTTGTTTAACTTATGGCTGTACTTAGATAATGTTGCTTCCGCTGACTCGTCTATGATCGAGCTCTTGTATTCGAGCCTTCGAGGCCCCTGGCTTGTAATATGATGCGTGTATGACTTATTTTATTTGTAGAGTTGTGTTGTGATATCTTTCCGTGAGTCCCTGATCTTGATCGTACACGTTTGCGTGTATGATTAATGTATGATTGAATCGGGGGCGTCACAATTACGATGTGGTGTTCCAGGTGGCGTGAGTTACGAAACTATTCTGCATTGTTTCAAATGAAGACCAAACTCGTAACTCAAATATTCTCCTCCACAATCAGATCGCAGAAACTTTATTTTTTTTGTTACGATGATTTTCCACTTCACTCTGAAATTATTTGAACTTTTTAAATGTTTCAGATTTATGTTTCATCAAGTAGATATACTCATATCTGTTCAAATCATTTGTAAGATCAGAAAATAACGATACCCACCGCGAGCCTCAACACTCATTGGATTGCATACATCACTATGTATTATTTTCAATAAGTCAGTTGTTTGCTCCATTGTTCCAGAGAACGGAGTTTTAGTCATCTTGCCCATGAGAGTTAATTGCAAGGAACTACCGCACTTCGACACGTCGTAACAGATCACTACCACTAGTCATTTTTTTGCCATGCAGTACCAACTCTAAGCCTAAGTGTTGCAAAACGGTCTAAGCCATGTATAAACGCGTATTGACAGTGTATCTGACCGCTGGGACCCGTGTGTTAGGAGCCAACATGGCATTTTTTTTTGCAGAAAACACCTTTGTTGTAAATCGAATCACTCAAAAGCCCAGCCGCCTCGACCTCGCCGGAGCCCCATCGCTGGCTCGCCGGTGCCCAGACGCTGGCTCGCCGGCGCAGCGGAGCAGCGGCTGGCTCGGCGGAGCAGTAGAGCAGCGGAGCATCGGCTGGCTCGCCGGCACAGCGGAGCAGCGGCTAAAGGCGGCGCGGTCGCCGGAACCGTCGCTTGATTCAAACCCCGTCGCCCGTGTGCCTCGTCCCTGATCCGATCTGTTCGAGCTAAACGACCAGCGTTGGATGGGCTGCAGGATGGCCCAACCGCGGCCTAGTGAGGCGAGCACATCTTTTTTTAAAAATTGAGTAAAAAAATAAATATTCAGATAATTTTATGTGTCTTCACTCCGAACCACACGCATGCACAATTACTATGCATCCTCATTATATTTTTCAGATACACAACTAAACAAATTATATGGCCAACTCACAGTTACTGCGTATATTTGTTGTATTTTTTAATGCACAGTTACTCAAAAATTTGATAACATGTACTAAAAATTATTGTGTAATCGTAATAAATTTTATAATGCATGCTGAACATTTTATAAAATACTACAATTTTTAAATACGCGTTCAGCTTTTCCCAAAAATGTTCTGAACATTTTTTCAAATGCACAAACACTTTATTTTATTTACCTTTCAGAGTAATTTTAATTTTTTTTGAACTCAACCCAAAAACAATGCAGAGACTAGCAGGTTTATTCTTCAGACCGAATCGTAGTGTGTGTATATTGATAAAAATCATGCACACACATATATATAGACATCGTATATTATAAAATGTTCAATATATACATGATTAAGTTTTTATAATATGATTTCGTATATTTAAATTAGATCATTGTATATTAAAAAATGTTCAATATACATATTAAACGATGCGGCGAACATTTTTTTAATCGTACGACACAATGGAACGGCTCGGTATACACGTACTAGTTTTTTTTGGAATAGTATACATGTACTAGTTGAGGCAGCCACTAGTTGATGCATAGGATGGCGTGTGGCAGAGGCAGCAAGGGCGCACGGCGAACGACTCGGCGGGATTGATTCGGGCGGACGGTCGCGCGATTTTCTACTTTGTAAAAAAAACGAATGGCACAAAGTATAAATAAAATTACGCGCGCTGTCTATCTGAGAAGCAGTAGCAGCGCAGCGGCAGCAAGTGTCCTCGTCTAACCGCATGGTGCGGGTTCGAGAATCCCAGCGGGGCGCATGCGTGGGGTTATTTTTGAAAAGATCGTTCTCGTGGCAAGAGCTTTTTTTGAAAAAATATAAGATATATGCGTGATTAAATAAAAATTAAGGATTGTTTTTGTAAAAGAACATGCCACGTCAGCCCCTGACACATGGGTCCCAGCGGTCAGATACGTGGTCAATACGTGCTTATACAAGATATATGCGTGATTAAATAAAAATTAAGGGTTGTTTTTGTAAAAGAACATGCCACGTCAGCCCCTGACACATGGGTCCCAGCGGTCAGATACGTGGTCAATACGTGCTTATACAAGATATATGCGTGATTAAATAAAAATTAAGGATTGTTTTTGTAAAAGAACATGCCAATACGTGGGGTTATTTTTGAAAAGATCGTTCTCGTGGCAAGAGCTTTTTTTGAAAAAATATAAGATATATGCGTGATTAAATAAAAATTAAGGATTGTTTTTGTAAAAGAACATGCCACGTCAGCCCCTGACACATGGGTCCCAGCGGTCAGATACGTGGTCAATACGTGCTTATACAAGATATATGCGTGATTAAATAAAAATTAAGGATTGTTTTTGTAAAAGAACATGCCAATACGTGGGGTTATTTTTGAAAAGATCGTTCTCGTGGCAAGAGCTTTTTTTGAAAAAATATAAGATATATGCGTGATTAAATAAAAATTAAGGATTGTTTTTGTAAAAGAACATGCCACGTCAGCCCCTGACACATGGGTCCCAGCGGTCAGATACGTGGTCAATACGTGCTTATACAAGATATATGCGTGATTAAATAAAAATTAAGGGTTGTTTTTGTAAAAGAACATGCCACGTCAGCCCCTGACACATGGGTCCCAGCGGTCAGATACGTGGTCAATACGTGCTTATACAAGATATATGCGTGATTAAATAAAAATTAAGGGTTGTTTTTGTAAAAGAACATGCCACGTCAGCCCCTGACACATGGGTCCCAGCGGTCAGATACGTGGTCAATACGTGCTTATACGGCTGTCAGACCGTTTTGCAACACTTAGGCTTAGAGTGGGAATTGCATGGCAAAAAAAAGACTAATGGTACTGATTCGTTACGACGTGCTGAAGTGTGGTAGTTTCATACAATTAACTCTGCTCATGAGGCATGGTTTGCAAGCATCAAATGATTCATAATTAAGTGATTTCAAAAGCCCATCAACATAGAGTTTCTTCATGCGCTTTATACCAATATGACCTAAATGGCAGTGCCACATATAAGTTGCACTATCATTATTAACTTTGCATCTTTTGGTTTCAATATTATGAATATGTGTATCACTACAATCGAGATTCAATAAACCATTCACCTTGAGTGTATGACCTCACAAGGTTTTATTCATGTAAACAGAATAAAAATTATTCTTTGACTTAAATGAATAACTATATTGCAATAAGCATGATCCAATCATACCATGCTAAATGCAAACACCAAATAACATTTATTTAGATTCAACACTAATCCCGAAGGTAAAGGGAGTGTGCGATGGTGATCTTATCAACCTTGGAATCACTTCCAACTCACATCATCACCTCGCCCTTAACTAATCTCTGTTTATTTTGCAACACCCGTTTCGAGTTACTATTCTTAGCAACTGAACCAATATCAAATACTGACGGATTTCTATGAACACTAGTAAAGTACACATCAATAACATGTATATCAAATATACTTTTGTTCACTTTGCCATCCTTCTTATCCGCCAAGTATCTAGGGCAGTTCCATTTCCAGTGACCATTTCCTTTGCAGTAGAAGTACTCAGTTATAGGCTTGGGTCTAACTTTGGGCTTCTTCATGGGAGCATCAACTTGCTTGCTATTCTTCTTTGAAGTTCCTCTTTCTTTCCCTTTGCCCTTTTCTTGAAACTAGTGGTCTTTTAACCATCAACACTTGATGCTATTTCTTGATTTCTACCTTTGCCGATTTTAGCATCGCGAAGAGTTTGGGAATTACTTTCATCATCCCTTGCATATTATAGTTCATCACTAAGTTTTAGTAACTTGATGATAGTGACTAGAGAACTTTGTCAATTACTATCTTATCTGGAAGATTAACTCCCACTTGATTCAAGCAATTGTAGTACCCAGACAATCTGAGCACATGATCACTGGTTGAGCTATTATCCTCCATCTTGTAGGCAAAGTACTGTCAGATGTCTCCTACCTCTCGACACAGGCATGCGTATGAAATACCAATTTCAACTCTTAGAACATCTTATATGCTCTGTGGCGTTCAAAAACATTTTTGAAGTCCCGGTTCTAAGCCGTAAAGCATGTTGCACTAAACTATTAAGTAGTCATCATACCGAGCTTTGTCAAACGTTCATAATGTCTGCATTTGCTCCTGCAATAGTTATGTCACCTAGCGGTGCATCAAGGACATAATTCTTCTGTGAAAAAACAAGGATAATCCTTAGACCACGGATCCAATCCGCATCATTGCTACTATCATCTTTCAACATAGTTTTCTCTAGGAACATATCATAAATAAAACGGGGAAGCTATACGCGAGCAATTGATCTACAACATAGATATGCAAATACTATCAGGACTAAGTTCATGATAAATTTAAGTTCAATTAATCATATTACTTAAGAACCCCCACTTAGATAGACATCCTTATAATCATCTAAGTGATCACGTGATCCATATATATCAACTAAACCATGTCCGATCATCATGTGAGATGGGGTATCTTTCAATGGTGAACATCACTATGTTGATCATATCTACTATATGATTCATGCTCGACCTTTCGGTCTCAGTGTTCCGAGGCCATATCTGCATATGCTAGGCTCGTCAAGTTTAACCCAGTATTCCGTGTGTGCAAAAACTGGCTTACACCCGTTGTATGTGAACGTAGAGCTTCTCACACCCGATCATCACGTGGTGTCTCGGAACAACGAACTGTCACAACGGTGCATACTCAGGAAGAACACTTATACCATGAAATTTAGTGAGGGATCATCTTATAATGCTACCGCCGTACTAAGCAAAATAAGATGCATAAAAGATAAACATCACATGCAATCAAAATCTATGACATGATATGGTCATCATCATCTTGTGCCTTTGATCTCCATCTCCAAAGTACCGTCATGATATCCATCGTCACCGGCATGACACCATGATCTCCATCATCTTGATCTCTATCAACATGTCGTCACATGGTTGTCTCGCCAACTATTGCTTTTGCAACTATTGCTATCGCGTAGCAATAAAGTAAAGCAATTATATAGCGCTTGCATCTTATGCAATAAAGAGACAGCCATAAAGCTCCTGCCAGTTGCCGATAACTTTAACAAAACATTACCATATCATACAACAATTTATATCTCATCACGTCTTGACCATATCACATCAAAATATGCCCCTGCAAAAACAAGTTAGATGTCCTCTACTTTGTTGCAAGTTTTACGTGGCTGCTATGGGCTTAGCAAGAACCGTTCTTACCTATAGCATAAAAACCACAACGTGGTACAGTGATTGCTTTTTGATCTTCAGAAAGAACCATGTTCATTGAATCTGATTCAACTAAAGTTGGATAAACAGTCACCCACTAGCCACTTGTGTGCGAAGCATGTCGGCAGAACCAGTCTCGCGTAAGCGTACATGTAATGTCAGTCTGAGTCGCTTCATCCGACAATACCGCTGAATCAAGAATCAACTAGTGACGGCAAGCAATGTGTATATACCCACGCCCACAACTCCTTTGTGTTCTACTCGTGCATATAATATCTACGCATAGTCCTCGCTCGGATGCCACTGTTGGGGAACGTAGTAATATAAAAAATTTCCTACGCACATGCAAGATCTATCATGGCGATGCATAGAAACGAGAGGGGAAGAGTGTTGTCCATGTACCCTCGTAGACCGCAAGCAGAAGCGTTATGATAACGCGGTTGATGTAGTCGTACGTCTTCACGATCCGACCGATCCTAGTACCGAAAGTACGGCACCTCCGCGACCTGCACACGTTCGGCTCGGTGACGTCCCACGAACTCTCGATCCAGCTGAGTGTCGAGGGAGAGCTTCGTCAACACGACGGCGTGATGACGGTGATGATGAAGCTAGCGGCGCAGGGCTTCACCTAAGCACTACGACGATATGACCGACGTGGATTATGGTGGAGGGGGGCACTGCACACGGCTAAGGGATCAATGATCAACTTGTGTGTTCTAGGGTGCCCCCTGCCCCCATATGTAAAAGAGCAAGGGGGAGGCCGGCCGGCCCTTGGGGCGTGCCAGGAGAGGAGGAGTCCTCCTCCTAGTAGGAGTAGGACTTCCCTTTCCTAGTCCTACTAGGAGGAGGGAGGGGGAAGGAAGGAGAGGGAGAGAAGAGAAGGAAAGGGGAGCGTCGCCCCCTTCCCTAGTCCAATTCGGACTAAAGGGGAGGGGCGCGCGGTCCTGCCTTGGCCGGCCCTCTCTCTCTCTCCACTCAAGGCCCATGTGGCCCATTAGTTCCAACGGGGGTTCCGATAACCCCCCGGCACTCCGATAATTATCTGGTGACCCCCGGAACTCATCCGGTGTCCGAATATAGTCATCCGATATATCAATCTTTATGTCTCGACCATTTCGATACTCCTCGTCATGTCCGTGATCACATCCGGGACTCCGAACTACCTTTGATACATCAAAACACATAAACTCATAATACTGATCGTCACCAAACATTAAGCATGCTGACCCTACGGGTTCGAGAACTGTGTATGCATGACCGAGACACGTCTCCGGTCAATAACCAATAGCAGAACCTGGATGTTTATATTAGCTCCCACATATTCTACGAAGATCTTTATCGGTCAAACCACATAATGATATACGTTATTCCCTTTGTCATCGGTATGTTACTTGTCCGAGATTCGATCGTCGGTATCTCAATACCTAGTTCAATCTCGTTACCGAAAAGTCTCTTTACTCGTTCCGTAATGCATCATCCCGTAAGTAACTCATTAGTCACATTGCTTGCAAGGCTTATAGTGATGTGCATTATCGAGAGGGCCCAAAGATACCTCTCCGATACTCGGAGTGACAAATCCTAATCTCGATCTATGCCAACTCAACAAACACCATTGGAGACATCTGTAGAGCATCTTTATAGTCATCCAGTTACGTTGTGACGTTTGATAGCACACTAAGTGTTCCTCCGGTATTCGGGAGTTGCATGATCTCATAGTCATAGGAACATGTATAAGTTATGGAGAAAACAATAGCAACAAACTAAATGATCATCGTGCTAAGCTAACGAATGGGTCAAGTCAATCACATCATTCTCTAATGATGTGATCCCGTTCATCAAATGACAACTATTGTCCATGGCTAGAAAACTTAACCATCTTTGATTAACGAGCTAGTCAAGTAGAGGCATACTAGTGACACTCTGTTTGTCTATGTATTCACACATGTACTAAGTTTCCGGCTAATACAATTCTAGCATGAATAATAAACATTTATCATGATATAAGGAAATATAAATAACAACTTTATTATTGCCTATAGGGCATATTTCCTTCACAAACTATCAGCATCCCTCCATCAACTGGATAAGAGTAGCGACAGATGTTCCCTAGACGGTGGCTTGAGTCTTACTGTTGTTTGACTTTGTAAGGTCTTGTGTGAATAATTAATAAAGTGGCTGCATGCATCGTCCAAATGCAGAGGCCATGGGTCCTCCTCCATTCCTAAAAAAATACAAGTACTCCTACTACTGTACCCATGTTTTGCATCTTCCCTCTTGGTAGAGAGATGTGTCATGCAGTTTTATTTTTGGGAAATGCCAAAATATAGAATAACGTACAGATCATCACACGACAGTTTGACACGTACTCCCTCCGTCCGAAAATACTTGTCATTAAAATGAATAAAAAGAGGTGTATCTAGACTAAAATACGTCTAGATACACCCCCTTTTATCTATTTTGATGACAAGTATTTCCGGACAGAGGAAGTACTAAATACCGGAGCCGCAGAGCTTTAAAATTGGCGAAAGAGCTGAACATCTTGGTTGCATTTCACACTGGAAAAATACTCCACTTTAATGAAGCACACATTGCACTTAGGGTCAAACTTAGGGGTTGATCTGCCGTGAGCTAAGGTACAAACACCCCAGTAACCATCCAATCGATAGTCAAAGTTTGCTTGCACGATCCTGGCAATTGCAACCCTACAAAGTAGACTGTGTGTTCTCTGTAGGTTAGCCGGCTCCACCTCCCCCTCTCACCTTCCATCGGCACTGCATTTTCGGGCGGCAGGCCAATATGATTTGAAAATTTCATAGCAAAGTAGTGAATATTAGTATGCCAATGGTACTATACTCATTGTAACCTTTTCGTTTGATTTTTTTAGAGCCGAGACCGTAGAACAATCGTTCTACGGTAATTATATTATAAATAAAAGTAGGAACAAAGTAAAAAATAGAAATCAACCAATGCCTTCCCTAGGAAACATAAAGAACATATTAATCTGGTCCTAACATGTGAGTAACCCCGGTCCTGATCTTGACAGCCTTGGTAGCTTAAGGTCGAAGTTCAGATGCCCATAAACCCTCCTTAAGATATAACTTCCAAGTATTACGATGTGGTGGTGCAGATCGAAAGATTTTATCATTCCTCACCGACCATACACCCCAGCAACCCATGATGATGATGTCAAATGCAATCTCAGCAGGAAGAGTGCTCATTGCCAATGTGATTTCATCATGAGCAGAAACTCCTCTCTGTTTACCTGGAATAATAAGATCCCAACATGCCATGGCAAATGGGCGGTCCCAGAAAAGATGCATAGCAGTCTCGTCAGTGTGATGCGAGCAGAGAGCACAATTATAATCTGGCAGATACATGTTTTTGCGATGCAAATTCCTTGTGTTTACTCTATCCTGATATAGCATCCAAAAGAAAACCTTGTGCCGAAGTCTGCATGAGGAGTTCCAGATATGTTTGAAGATGTGATGGTGTATGGCTGTTTGTTTAAGAGCAAAATACATCTTCATGGAGGAATACTAACTACAGTTCCAGTTATAGATCCAGCTATCTTGGGTTGTGAGAGCCCCTCTTGTAGTGAGAGTTTAGGACAAAGTGTTTTTGCTGGTATGCTTGAAGAGATAGTGGTCGATGAAAGAGTTGACTGATGTCTTGATGTTCCATTACTTGGTGTAAAGAAAGACTGTTTTCCATAGCAAATGAGAAGAGCTCAGGGTAGGTGTGCGAAAGTGGTTCCCCCGAACAGTTATCTGTCCAAAAAAGTGCAGTATCCCCCAATCCTGCCTTACAGATGGCATGCATCTTATAAGCGGGCAGAAGTTTGAAAATCTCTTTCCACCAAAATGACCCCACTACACGCTCTCCAGGCAATGATGATTGGTAGTAGGTTTCCCAAATAATCTGCACCCAAGGGATGTCGCTCTGTTGAGGAGCTTGTGTAAGAATTTCATCAACAGTGCTTGATTATGAGTGGCAATATCAAGAACACCTAGTCCTCCAAATTTTTTGGGCTTACACACCTTCTCCCAAGAAATCAAAGGAGGGCCTGAGTCAAGTGTGCCAAATTTCCTCCAGAAACACTGCTTGAGGTAGATGTTGATTTGCTTGATCACAGTTTTTGGCAATGAGAGTGTGCACATGAAAAAAGTGGGCATGCTTGTGAAGACTAACTTGAGCAGAGTAAGTTTATCCCTAGAAGAAAGCATAGTGGAGCAGCTCAACAACCTGGTTTCAATCTTCTTCAACATAGGCAAATAATCCATAACTCTGGGTTTGGTGATACTGAGAGGAAGTCCAAGGTATGTGTGAGGCAAGGTGCCTATGTTACATCCCATAAGTTGTGACAGGTGGTTCATCTTATCCTTAGAAGTGTTAATGGAGATCATGGTTGATTTGGAGTAATTTCTTTGAGCCCAGTGTAAGCAGAAAAATGAAGCAGGAGACTTTTAATATGAGTGAGTTGCTGAGCCTCAGCATTGACCACCAGAATGGTATCATCAGCATACTAAATGTTGGGGTAGTCAGGGCATGAGGTATGCTGAAGTGGTGAGCTGATCAGGGAATTTTGCATAGCTTCATTCATCATAGATTGCAATAAATCTTCATCTATGACAAATATCAAAGGGGAAAGAGGATCTCCTTGTCTGACCCCTTTTTTGCAGAGGAATTGTTTGCCAGGAATACCATTGAGAAGGACTGATTAGTATCCAGTGCTATAAATCATCTTAATCCAATTGATCCACCTCTCTCCAAACCGTTTAGCTCTGAGTAAATCAATGAGGGTGGAATGGTTGAGCATGTCAAATGCTTTCTCAAAATCTAGTTTCAGTAGAATAATTTCCTTTTTTGAGTGATGGCATTGGTGGATGTACTCATATCCCCAAGCAAGACTGTCTTGAATGCACCTATTATTTAGGAAACCATACCGATTTCTATGGATTAATTTGAGGATGATCTTTTGTAGCCTGTTAGCCAGAAGCTTAGTGATAATCTTCAAGGTGCAGTTCAAGAGAGAAATAGGTCTAAATGCAGCTGGGGTACATGCATCGTCTGATTTGGGAATCAGTGTGACAAATGAATAGTTGATGCTCTGAAGATTGACAGTGCCATTATAGAACTCCTGAATGAGTGAATAGAAATCCTCAACAATAATATCCCAACAGTGTTTGATGAAGGTAGCATTAAAACCATCTGGGCCAGGAGACTTGTCATTGGGCATTTCCTTCACCACTTTGTCTATCTCCTCTTTAGTGAAAGGGTTTTCAAGGGTATGGAGATCTTCATGATGCTGCAAAAGATGATGAAGGAGAAGTGGGTTCTGTGCAGTAACTGAGGTGCCCAATCTATCTTTGAAGGCTCTAAAAAGAATTGCTGCTTTTGCATTATGGTCCTGATGCTCATTACCAGCTTCATCTTTAAGCATAGCAATACTATTGTGTCTGAATTTAATAGTTGCTTTTGCCTGAAAGTATTTAGTGTTGGCTTCACCCACTTGAATTTGCCTAATGGTGGCTCTTTGTTTCCAATAAATTCTCTGATGTTCCAGGATCTTGGCAAGATGTGCTTTGACAATATCTCTTCCATTGGCTTCAATAGTACTCAGGGGTCTGAACTCTTTAATGGCATCATAGCAAAGGATCATGAAGTTTGAGTTCTCAATGATCTTCTTGAGGTCATATTTGTTCTCAGCCCAAATTTTGATCCCTTTCCTAAGTCTTTTGAGTTTAACTGCAATCCTTTTGGCACTATCTTTCTCTGCAACTTCTTGTGTCCAAATCCTAGAGACTAGGTCTTTGAAATCATGGTGTAGCAGCCAATGATTTTCAAACCTGAAGACCTAAGTTTTAGGGATAATTGTGCCAATCTTAATCAAGATAGGGATATGGTCAGAGCTTGTTCTGGCAAGAGGATGGGCAGATGTAGATGGGTAAGCTAAGGTCCATGCTTCAGATGTGAAATACCAGTCCAGTTTCTCAAGCAGGGGGGGGGGCTCTTGCATATTACTCCATGTGAACTTCCTGCCTTTAAGTGGGATTTCAACCAGTGCCTGATGATTAATAACCTCATTAAAGGCAAGCATATCAGAAATATTGCCCCCATCTCTGTTTCTATCCTGTGGGTATCTGATATAGTTAAAGTCTCCAGTTATGAGCCAATTAGGGCATTTTGTGACATGAAAGTCCCTGAACCATTCTAAAAAAATCTCATCTTTCCTATGACTGGCATGGCCCATAAATGTTAGATAAAGCCCATATTTCCCCTGAATGAGCAGAGGTAAACTGTACATTGAGAGCAAATGCATTACTATGGAAAAGTTATCCCTTAAGAACATGGTCATTCCAAACCACAAGAATACCACCAGTAGCTCCCACAGATGGGAGGAATTCAAATTTGTTCAATCTTCATGGGCAGAAATTTCTGATGTAAGAACTATCGAAGTGCTCTTTTTTAGTTTCTTGTAAACATAAGATGGTGCACTGGGACTCTTCAATCTTATTATAAATAGCTGACCATTTCTTCGGATCATTTATACCCCTAATGTTCCAGTTCAAAATGGACCATTCTTTAGACATAGCAAATGAAGGTGGAATACTTGTTGTTCCTGTGGATTCATACATCCCATGTGCAAGAGACTAGAGGAGGTGGGGAAGGTCCATAGGTAAGATATCCATAACATAAAGCAAATATAGAACATGATCCCAGCAGTCTAGGACAACATAAAAGTCTCATAGATTACAGCCATAATAACATGTTCTGGTTTCAGACTGAAACTAATAACAACTGAGCAAGATATAAGGAAACCATCAGTTGCAGCTACCACTATATAGCAATGGAGATGTCCCTAGCAGACTCTGGCTTCTTGGTCTTCTCCTTAGCTTGGGTGGAGCTCTTGCTCTTCTTGATTTTGGACTGCAGCTGTTCCTCCGCGGTGTCCATCTCAGTGACCTTGCAAAAAGTAGTATTAAGATTTTTTACTACTTTTGTAGGAATAAGAGGGGGTAATGGGTAACATGTGATACAGCTTCTGTTTGTACATGTACTTTTCTTAAAACCCTTAGCTAATTGCTTGAGTCTGCAGCTTGTTCTTACCTCAGTCTCAACCAGAGGAGCTTTGTCCTTCCTCTTTTTATTTCTCTGGAGGGCAGAAGTAGATGAGGCAGTAGCTGAGCTAGAGGAGGCAGCAGGGAGTGGAGAGCTGACCTCCAGATCTCCCTTGACAGGCACCTGCTGAGTGAGAGAATCAACAGCATTCTCAGTAGGGCATGAATGGGGAATAGCAAATGGTACTGAATGAGGGCAAGTAGAGCCCGTAGTGATAATTTCCCAGACTTGTGAATGAATGAAACATTTAGCCCATGCAAATTTATCTGGAGTGAGTAAAACCACGGAAAGGAAGTTGGCCAAGTCAATAGGAACAAGAATCACCTCTTTGCTATCTGGCTTTGGAGCAAAGTGCTCAATCCAAATACTGGCACCCTCAATGCCCAAAAACTGCTCTTCCTCAGTAAGCAAAGAATGGTGCTGGAGTGGTATCTGCTACTGTTCTGGTAGTTGAGCTGGAAGTTGTTCTGCCACAGAGATGGTGTGAGGTTCATTGAGATATGCAGGGTGTGGGAATCCAGGTGGTGTTGACAAATCTGAGACTTGGTCCTCTACTGCAGCAGTAGCATCATTCACAACTGGCCGAATAGCATCTACAGGCGATGCCTCATGCTGAATAGGCAGTGCAGATTGTGGAGCAGGTCCGACAGTGATCATGTCTGTCTGAATTACACTATTAGAAACCACAGGAGGATACTTGTTATCTGATGCATTAGCAATAGCCTCAAGCTGCATAGGATCCAATGAGATGTCAGGATAAGGATGAAAATTCTGCAGGGGCGGAAGCCCCAGGCTATGATCCACAATAAGCAGGTTGTCATGTGGCATAACATCATCTGGGCCATCCTGAATAGCAGGCTGTGTCGGTACATGTATCATTGGAGGTCCATGGGCCTTCAGAGTTGGGCCTGCTAGAATGGGCCCAATAATTACATTCAAATCAGGAATATCACCAACCATTGGCGCCAAAGGACCAGTAGCAGAGGAAACAGAGTTGTCACTATCAGGGTATCCCAGAGAAATAGTGATGTTACTATCCTCTTCACCATTAACAGCTGGAATTCCTCCCTCTTCCATAGGTGCCATGAGATCATCCAATTGCAAGAATTCCCCCTGATGAAGCTCTTGGTCAATGAGATTGTTCTGTGGCAGGGCCCAATGACCCCAACCTGGCAGATCCTGTTCATGTTCCTCCTCCATATCCTCTGGTTCATTTTCCATACCATTGTTGAGTGCCAGGTTCAGATTAATAGGATTGGCCTGCTGAAGATTGATCTGAGCAGGATCTTCATGCTGAAGGAGCGGTCCCAAGAAGTGATTGTGCTGATTTGGGTGGAAATTAGCCTGTTGAGGTGCAGGGTGAGGGTTACCATTGGGATTAATTGGATCCTCATCAGGAGGTTCAGCGCCAAGAACTTGATGCTGAAGAATGACCACTGGGACAGTAAGAGAATCAGTATGGTCAGCATCCCCAAATACAATGCTTACAGGAATATCCCTAAGTTCTTCCACCTTAACCTTCACCATCTGATTAGGTCTCGAACTTCGAACTCGATCCCACATGACAAACTTGCCAAATTTACTAACCACATTATTGATTTCCTGAATATTCCTTCTATCAAATGGAAAACCACACAGTAAAATCCAAGCTTCTCTAGTAAGCTCTAATCTTCTCCAGCTCAGACCTCTGTTATGTTTCTCCACTATGACATGCACATCAGTAAACGGGTGTGGACTGCTAGCAACCACTGTTGGGGAACGTTGTAGAAAACAAAAATTTTCCTACGGTTTCACCAAGATCCATCTATGAGTTCATCTAGCAGCGAGTGATTGGATGCATCTACATACCTTTGTAGATCGCGAGAGGAAGCGTTCAAAGAACGGGGTTGATGTAGTCGAACACGACGTGATCCAAATCACCGATGACCAAGCGCCGAACGGATGGCACCTCCGCGTTCAACACACGTATGGAGCGGATGACGTCTCCTCCTTTCTTGATACAGCAAGGGGGGAGGAGAGGTTGATGAAGATCCAGCAGCACGACGGCGTGGTGGTGGATGCAGGGCGTCACAGTAGCAGGGCTTCGCCGTGTACTACGAGGGAGAGATGTAACAGGGGAGAGGGAAGCACCAAAGGCTGAGGTATGAAGTCCTCCCTCTCCTCAACTATATATAGGAGGGCCAAGGGGGGGTGCGCCAGCCTAGGAGATCCAATCTCCTAGGGGCGGCGGCCAAGGGGAGGTTTCCCTCCCCCCCAAGGCACCTAGGGGTGCCTTCCACTAGTGGGACTCCTCCCCTATGGAAACCCTAGGCGCATGGGCCTATAGGGGCTGGTGCCCTTGGCCCATATAGGCCAAGGCGCACCCCCTATAGCCCATGTGGCCCCCCGGGGCAGGTAGCCCCACCCTGGTGGCCCCCGGGACCCCTCCGGTGGTCCCGGTACAATACCGATGACCCCGAAACTTGTCCCGATGGCCGAAACTGCACTTCCTATATATAATTCTTTACCTCCGGACCATTCCGGAACTCCTCGTGACGTTCGGGATCTCATACGGGACTCCGAACTACATTCGGGTTACTGCATATACATATCTTCACAACCCTAGCGTCACCGAACCTTAAGTGTGTAGACCCTACGGGTTCGGGAGACATGCAGACATGACCGGGACGACTCTCCGGTCAATAACCAACAGCGGGATCTGGATACCCATGTTGGCTCCCACATGCTCCACGATGATCTCATCGGATGAACCACGATGTCGAGGATTAAACAACCCCGTATACAATTCCCTTTGTCAATCGGTATGTTACTTGCCCGAGACTCGATCGTCGGTATCCCAATACCTTGTTCAGTCTCGTTACCGGCAAGTCACTTTACTCGTACCGTAATGCATGATCCCGTGACCAGACACTTGGTCACTTTGAGCTCATTATGATGATGCATTACCGAGTGGGCCCAGTGATACCTCTCCGTCATACGGAGTGACAAATCCCAGTCTCGATCCGTGTCAACCCAACAGATACTTTCGGAGATACCTGTAGTGCACCTTTATAGTCACCCAGTTACGTTGTGACGTTTGATACACCCAAAGCACTCCTACGGTATCCGGGAGATACACGATCTCATGGTCAAAGGAAAAGATACTTGACATTGGAAAAGCTCTAGCAAACGAACTACACGATCTTGTGCTATGCTTAGGATTGGGTCTTGTCCATCACATCATTCTCCTAATGATGTGATCCCGTTATCAATGACATCCAATGTCCATAGCCAGGAAACCATGACTATCTGTTGATCAACGAGCTAGTCAACTAGAGGCTTACTAGGGACATATTATGGTCTATGTATTCACACGTGCATTACGATTTCCGGATAATACAGTTATAGCATGAATAAAGACAATTATCATGAACAAAGAAATATAATAATAATACTTTTATTATTGCCTCTAGGGCATATTTCCAACAGTCTCCCACTTGCACTAGAGTCAATAATCTAGTTACATTGTGATGAATCGAACGCCCATGGAATTTTGGTGTTGATCATGTTTTGCCCTAGGGAGAGGTTTAGTCAACGGATCTGCTATACTCAGGTCCGTATGTACTTTACAAATATCTATGTCTCCATCTTGAACATTTTCACGAATGGAGTTGAAGCGACGCTTGATGTGCCTTGTCTTCTTGTGAAACCTGGGCTCCTTGGCAAGTGCAATAGCTCCAGTGTTATCACATAAGAGTTTGATTGGCCCCGACGCATTGGGTATGACTCCTAGGTCGGTGATGAACTCCTTCACCCATATTGCTTCATGTGCTGCCTCTGAGGCTGCCATGTACTCCGCTTCACATGTAGATCTCGCCACGACGCTCTGCTTGCAGCTGCACCAGCTCACTGCTCCACCATTCAATATATACACGTATCCGGTTTGTGACTTAGAGTCATGCAGATCTGTGTCGAAGCTAGCGTCGACGTAACCCTTTACGACGAGCTCTTCGTCACCTCCATAAACAAGAAACATTTCCTTAGTCCTTTTCAGGTACTTCAGGATATTCTTGACCGCTGTCCAGTGTTCCTTGCCGGGATTACTTTGGTACCTTCCTACCAAACTTACGGCAAGGTTTACATCAGGTCTGGTACACAGCATGGCATACATAATAGAACCTATGGCTGAGGCATAGGGGATGACACTCATTTCTTCTATCTCTTCTGCCGTGGTCGGGCATTGAGCTAAGCTCAATCTCACACCTTGCAAAACAGGCAAGAACCCTTTCTTGGACTGATCCATTTTGAACTTCTTCAAAATCTTATCAAGGTATGTGCTTTGTGAAAGACCTATGAGGTGTCTTGATCTATCCCTATAGATCTTGATGCCTAATATATAAGCAGCTTCTCCAAGGTCCTTCATTGAAAAACTCTTATTCAAGTAGGCCTTGATGCTGTCCAAGAGTTCTATATCATTTCCCATCAAAAGTATGTCATCTACATATAATATGAGAAATGCTACAGAGCTCCCACTCACTTTCTTGTAAACGCAGGCTTCTACATAAGTCTGCGTAAACCCAAACGCTTTGATCATTTCATCAAAGCGAATGTTCCAACTCCGAGATGCTTGCACCAGCCCATAAATCGAGCGTTGGAGCTTGCACACCTTGTTAGCATTCTTAGGATCGACAAAACCTTCCGGCTGCATCATATTCAATTCTTCCTTAAGGAAACCATTAAGGAATGCCATTTTGACGTCCATTTGCCATATCTCATAATCGTAGAATGCGGCAATTGCTAACATGATTTGGACGGACTTTAGCTTTGCTACCGGTGAGAAAGTCTCATCGTAGTCAACCCCTTGAACTTGTCGATAACCCTTAGCGACAAGCCTAGCTTTATAGATGGTCACATTACCATCCGCGTCTGTCTTCTTCTTAAAGATCCATTTATTTTCTATGGCTCGCCGTTCAACGGGCAAGTCAGTCAAAGTCCATACTTCGTTTTCATACATGGATCCTATCTCAGATTTCATGGCTTCTAGCCATTTGTCGGAATCCGGGCCCGCCATCGCTTCTTCATAGTTCGAAGGTTCACCTTTGTCTAACAACATGATTTCCAAGACAGGGTTGCCGTACCACTCTGGTGCGGAACGTGTCCTTGTGGACCTTCGAATTTTAGTAGGAGCTTGATCAGAAGTATCTTGATCATCATCAATAACTTCCTCTCTAGTCGGTGCAGGCACCTCAGGAACATTTTCTTGAGTTGCGCCATTTTCCGGTTCAAGAGGCAACACTTCATCAAGTTCTACTTTCCTCCCACTTACTTTTTTCGAGAGAAACTCTTTCTCCAGAAAGAGTCCGTTCTTGGCAACAAAGATCTTGCCTTCGGATCATAGGTAGAAGGTATACCCAATAGTTTCTTTAGGGTATCCTATGAAGACGCATTTTTCCGACTTGGGTTCGAGCTTCTCAGGTTGAAGTTTCTTGACATAAGCATCGCATCCCCAAACTTTTAGAAATGACAGCTTAGGTTTCTTCCCAAACCATAATTCATACGGTGTCGTCTCAACGGATTTCGACGGAGCCCTATTTAAAGTGAATGTGGCAGTCTCTAAAGCATAGCCCCAAAAAGATAACGGTAAATCGGTAAGAGACATCATAGATCGCACCATATCTAATAGAGTGCGATTACGACGTTCGGACACACCATTACGCTGAGGTGTTCCAGGCGGCGTGAGTTGTGAAACTATTCCACATTTTCTTAAGTGTGTGCCAAATTCGTGACTTAAATATTCTCCTCCACGATCTGATCGTAGAAACTTGATTTTTCTGTCACGTTGACTCTCAACCTCACTCTGAAATTCCTTGAACTTTTCAAAGGTTTCAGACTTGTGTTTCATTAAGTAGACATACCCATATCTACTCAAGTCATCAGTGAGGGTGAGAACATAACGATAGCCACCGCGAGCCTCAACACTCATTGGACCGCACACATCAGTATGTATGATTTCCAATAAGTTGGTTGCTCGCTCCATTGTTCCTGAGAACGGAGTCTTGGTCATTTTACCCATGAGTCATGGTTCGCACGTGTCAAATGATTCATAATCAAGAGACTCCAAAAGTCCATCTGCATGGAGCTTCTTCATGCGTTTGACACCTATGTGACCAAGGCGGCAGTGCCACAAGTATGTGGGACTATCATTATCAACCTTACATCTTTTGGTACTCACACTATGAATATGTGTAGCTATACGCTCGAGATTCATCAAAAACAAACCATTAACCATCGGAGCATGACCATAAAACATATCTCTCATATAAATAGAACAACCATTATTCTCGGATTTAAATGAGTAGCCATCTCGTATTAAACGAGATTCTGATACAATGTTCATGCTCAAATTTGGCACTAAATAACAATTATTGAGGTTTATAACTAATCCCGTAGGTAAATGTAGAGGTAGCGTGCCGATGGCGATCACATCGACCTTGGAACCATTCCCGACGCGCATCGTCACCTCGTCCTTCGCCAGTCTCCGTTTATTCCGCAGCTCCTGCTGTGAGTTACAAATGTGAGCAACGGCACCGGTATCAAATACCCAGGAGTTACTACGAGTACTGGTAAGGTACACATCAATTACATGTATATCAAATATACCTTTGGTGTTGCCGGCCTTCTTGTCCGCTAAGTATTTGGGGCAGTTCCGCTTCCAGTGACCCTTCCCTTTGCAATAAAAGCACTCTGTCTCAGGCTTGGGTCCATTCTTTGACTTCTTCCCGGCAGCTTGCTTGCTGGGCGCAGCAACTTCCTTGCCATACTTCTTGAAGTTCTTTTTACCCTTGCCCTTCTTGAACTTAGAGGTTTTATTCACCATCAACACTTGATGTTCCTTCTTGACTTCTACCTCTGCTGATTTCAGCATAGCAAATACTTCAGGAATGGTCTTTACCATCCCCTGCATATTGAAGTTCATCACAAAGCTCTTGTAGCTTGGTGGAAGCGACTGGAGGATTCTGTCAATGACCGCGTCATCCGGGAGATTAACTCCCAGCTGAGTCAAGCGGTTACGTAACCCAGACATAGTGAGTATGTGCTCACTGACAGAACTATTTTCCTCCATCTTACACCTGAAGAACTTATCGGAGACTTCATATCTCTCGATCCGGGCATGAGCTTGAAAAACCATTTTCAGCTCTTCGAACATCTCATATGCTCCATGTCTCTCAAAACGCTTTTGGAGCCCCGGCTCTAAGCTGTAAAGCATGCCGCACTGAACGAGGGAGTAGTCATCAGTACGTGTCTGCCAAGCGTTCATAACGTCTTGGTTCTGTGGGACGGGTGGATCACCTAACGGTGCTTGTAGGACATAATCTTTCTTGGCAGCTATGAGGATGATCCTCAGGTTCCGGACCCAGTCCGTATAGTTGCTGCCATCGTCTTTCAGCTTGGTTTTCTCTAGGAACGCGTTGAAATTGAATACAATGTTGGCCATTTGATCTACAAGACACATTGCAAATATTTTAGACTAAGTTCATGATAATTAAGTTCATCTAATCAAATTATTTATGAACTCCCACTTAGATTAGACATCCCTCTAGTCATCTAAGTATTACATGATCCGAGTTAACTAGACCGTGTTCGATCATCACGTGAGACGGACTAGTCAACGTCGGTGAACATCTTCATGTTGATCGTATCTTCTATACGACTCATGCTCGACCTTTCGGTCTTCTGTGTTACGAGGCCATGTCTGTACATGCTAGGCTCGTCAAGTTAACCCTAAGTGTTTTGCATGTGTAAAACTGTCTTACACCCGTTGTATGTGAACGTAAGGATCTATCACACCCGATCATCACGGCGTGCTTCGAAACGACGAACTTTAGCAACGGTGCACAGTTAGGGGAGAACACTTCTTGAAATTGTTATGAGGGATCATCTTATTTACTACCGTCGTTCTAAGTAAACAAGATGCAAAACATGATAAACATCGCATGCAATCAAATAATAAACGTGACATGATATGGCCAATATCACATAGCTCCTTTGATCTCTATCTTGGGGCTCCATGATCATCTTGTCACCGGCTTGACACCATGATCTCCATCATCGTGTCTCCATGAAGTTGCTCGCCAACTATTACTTCCACTACTATGGCTAACGCGTTTAGCAATAAAGTAAAGTAATTTACATGGCGTTTCTCAATGACACGCAGGTCATACAAAAAATAAAGACAACTCCTATGGCTCCTGCCGGTTGTCATACTCATCGACATGCAAGTCGTGATTCCTATTAAAATAGCATGAACAACTCATACATCATATATATAGATCATTCATCATTCATCACAACTTTGGCCATATCATATCACAAAGCACTTGCTGCAAAAACAAGTTAGACGTCCTCTAATTGTTGTCGCAAGTTTTACGTGGCTGAATTAGGGTTCTAGCAAGAACGTTTTCTGACCTACGTAAAAGCCACAACGTGATTTGTCAACTTCTATTTACCATTCATAAGGACCCTTTTCATCGAATCCGCTCCAACTAAAGTAGGAGAGACAGACACCCGCCAGCCACCTTATGCATCTAGTGCATGTTAGTCGGTGGAACCGGTCTCACGTAAGCATATGTGTAAGGTTGGTCCGGGCCGCTTCATCCCACAATACCGTTGAAGCAAGATAAGACTAGTAGCGGCAAGTAAGTTGACAACATCTATGCCCACAACAAATTGTGTTCTACTCGCGCAAGAAGAACTACGCATAGACCTAGCTCATGATGCCACTGTTGGGGAACGTTGCAGAAAACAAAAAATTTCCTACGGTTTCACCAAGATCCATCTATGAGTTCATCTAGCAGCGAGTGATTGGATGCATCTACATACCTTTGTAGATCGCGAGCGGAAGCGTTCAAAGAATGGGGTTGATGTAGTCGAACACGACGTGATCCAAATCACCGATGACCAAGCGCCGAACGGACGGCACCTCCGTGTTCAACACACGTACGGAGCGGATGACGTCTCCTCCTTTCTTGATCCAGCAAGGGGGGAGGAGAGGTTGATGAAGATCCAGCAGCACGACGGCGTGGTGGTGGATGCAGGGCGTCACAGTAGCAGGGCTTTGCCGTGTACTACGAGGGAGAGATGTAACAGGGGATAGAGAAGCACCAAAGGCTGAGGTATGAAGTCCTCCCTCTCCTCAACTATATATAGGAGGGCCAAGGGGGGGTGCGCCAGCCTAGGAGATCCAATCTCCTAGGGGCGGCGGCCAAGGGGAGGTTTCCCTCCCCCCCAAGGCACCTAGGGGTGCCTTCCACTAGTGGGACTCCTCCCCTATGGAAACCCTAGGCGCATGGGCCTATAGGGGCTGGTGCCCTTGGCCCATATAGGCCAAGGCGCACCCCCTATAGCCCATGTGGCCCCCCGGGGCAGGTGGCCCCACCCTGGTGGCCCCCGGGACCCCTCCGGTGGTCCCGGTACAATACCGATGACCCCGAAACTTGTCCCGATGGCCGAAACTGCACTTCCTATATATAATTCTTTACCTCCGGACCATTCTGGAACTCCTCGTGATGTTCGGGATCTCATACGGGACTCCGAACTACATTCGGGTTACTGCATATACATATCTTCACAACCCTAGCGTCACCGAACCTTAAGTGTGTAGACCCTACGGGTTCGGGAGACATGCAGACATGACCGAGACGTTCTCCGGTCAATAACCAACAGCGGGATCTGGATACCCATGTTGGCTCCCACATACTCCACGATGATCTCATCGGATGAACCACGATGTCATGGATTAAACAACCCCGTATACAATTCCCTTTGTCAATCGGTATGTTACTTGCCCGAGATTCGATCGTCGGTATCCCAATACCTTGTTCAATCTCGTTACCGGCAAGTCACTTTACTCGTACCGTAATGCATGATCCCGTGACCAGACACTTGGTCACTTTGAGCTCATTATGATGATGCATTACCGAGTGGGCCCAGTGATACCTATCCGTCATACGGAGTGACAAATCCCAGTCTCGATCCGTGTCAACCCAACAGATACTTTCGGAGATACCTGTAGTGCACCTTTATAGTCACCCAGTTACGTTGTGACGTTTGATACACCCAAAGCACTCCTACGGTATCCGGGAGTTACACGATCTCATGGTCAAAGGAAAAGATACTTGACATTGGAAAAGCTCTAGCAAACGAACTACACGATCTTGTGCTATGCTTAGGATTGGGTCTTGTCCATCACATCATTCTCCTAATGATGTGATCCCGTTATCAATGACATCCAATGTCCATAGCCAGGAAACCATGACTATCTGTTGATCAACGAGCTAGTCAACTAGAGGCTTACTAGGGACATATTATGGTCTATGTATTCACACGTGTATTACGATTTCCGGATAATACAGTTATAGCATGAATAAAGACAATTATCATGAACAAAGAAATATAATATAATACTTTTATTATTGCCTCTAGGGCATATTTCCAACAACCAGTTCATCCCGATCAAAAACACTATGCATCTTGACATAGGCTTGGCCAAATGGGCATGGAACGATTTCAGAAAACCCCAACTGACGCTCAGTAAAGAAATCAGAGAGTACCTCTCGGATTGTATTGAACTCCACTGGCAGATCTGGCATGGGGACAATGGAGACGATCACCCAGTCTTCATGGGCCTGAGGCGGAGCTGCAGTCACAACTCGAACCCTCGCCGGCCTGCCTGCAACCGCCACTCCAACATGGTTGGGACGGAGAAAAGGAGCAGGGTCAAACGGGAAGGTGGCCATCGTCGCCGCACCGTGAGCGGAGAGGGAGCTGTGAGACAATGGGAGGCGGATTGGATTGTGGGATGGGTGAGTGAGAAGCAGCAACGAGAAGTCTTTGAGCAATGGAAGGCGAGGCGCCGGCGTAATGGGGGCTGCCAACTCTGGTAAGTAGAGGGGGGGAGTGGTGGAATTATGACCGGTCAGCTGATTGACAGCCCTTTCCATCTCAATCGCGGGAACAATGGAAGTATATCTCGGAATAGGTGAAGCCGGGGGTGGGCGTGGCGTGGGCTCACATGAGTAGTCGGGCCGGGCTTCAGAATAGCAGTCCCGTGCAATGTGTCCCCACTTTTTGCATGTTCTGCATTTGATCCGATTAGAGTAGCTGGGCCTAAGATGGCCATGCGTGAGGCACTGGACACAGAATTGGGCCCGTGAAGGATTTTGAAATTGCTGTGCTCCCGCCTTGGACCTAATAATGGCCACATTTGATGTACCATCAATACCACCATTATGACCCGATGATGGCGCCTGCTTTGAATTTCGAGTATGGACATCTAATGCTCGATCATGTAAGGGAGATTCAATGAAAACACCAGGTGATCTGAGAGCTTCAAGATAAGAATTCCTTGGATGTCTTTTGAAAACATGAGTCCATGCATCCTCTTTTTCTTTGAGATATTGTTCCAATTCCCAATTAGAATTTGGGCCACCACTACCCCAGAGCAGAAAGTTGATAGTGAACAGCGGAAGTGCAATGTTACCTTGTTGAATGATAGAGAAACCCACTTCCTTAGATAAAACCGAGAACTTGAAAGACTTGTTTTGCAAATGTTTCACCTTGAACATGGAGGCACGACCTCCAAAACAGGAGAGGAGTATCGTACTCACTGATGACTCTGACAATCTGAGCTGAGACCTAGTGAATTCCACAACCATGGGAAATTCCTCCATGTCCTTACCTTCTTCATAGTTGATTGGAACTCCCCATTTGCACCAGATGGTAGCCGCAAAAATCCTGACCTTTATCAAAATCCAGATCCGCAAGAGACATCTTGAGATGTGGTGAGAGGCGAACAAAGGATGGAAGGCGTAGTCATGAAGATCGGTGGAAGGATGACGGCCAATCTGGCCGGCTTGTGGCCGCCGCGGTCGGAGTGGCCGGCGGCGGGTGGGGAGGCGGGGAGGCTGTTCGTTTGATTTTTGCTGATCCTTTATTCATTTTCTGGATTTCCCTGAAAATGAAAATCAATTTATTTCCCTCTCTCACACTTTGAGTTGACCCAATCTGCCTCCTCTCTCTTCCGCAAATGACATGTATCACTCTTTGCAATACATAAGTCGGCGATCGCACCACTGCGTCCCTATGTGCGTTGGCCATTTAGTGGCAACCGGGCGCTGTGGGAGCAGCTTCCTTCGCCCGATTTTCACAAACTTTTTGAACCTTCTGCCCGGTTTTGGGAAGGTTTCCAGTCTTTTTTACTGTTTTTCCTTCTTCAGTTTCTAAGATTTTCTTTTCGTTTTTTTCTTTCCTGCTTTCTATTATATCCCCTTTTATATATTTTTTCATTTTTTATATTCCCTTTAAGTTTTCCTTTACTTTTGACTATCATTTTATCTCCCTTTTGGATTTGAAAATATTTTTTAATCCTTTTACATTTTTGAATTCATGAACATTTTTAAAATTCAGAGACATATTTCAAATTCATGAACTCTTTCCAATCAGAAATTTTTTGTCCAAATCGGCAGACATTTTTTGAATTTGGGATTATTTTCAAATTCATGAACATTTTCAAGTTCATGAATTGTTTTGGAAATTCGTCAATATATTTTGATTTCAATATTTTAATTAATCTCATGGATAATTTAAAAATTTGTGGACAATTTTTAAATTTTGGAACCTTTAAAATTTGTGAAAATTTAAGTTCAAGAACTTTTGCAAATTTACCAACATTTTTTGAATTTGTGAATAGTTTTTTTAATTCATGAGCCTTTTTCAAACTCGTTACATTTGTCAAATTTGTGAACAATTTTAATTCAGGAATTGTTTTTAAATTTGTGAGCATTTTTAAGTTTGTGTACCATTTTTTATTTCAAGGACAATTTATGAAACTCATGAACGTTTTTTTAATCCATGAAGAATTTTTCAGTTCAGGAATATTTTCAAATTTGCGAAAAAATTATGTACATGAACTAATTTTCATATTCTTGAACAGTTCTTGAGTTTCACAGCTTCTTTGAAATTTGGAAACATATTAAAAAATTTGATGGCTCTTGCTAGGATACTAGCGCGCTTATTTTTAGGCAAGCAGCCTTGCGTGTGGAGTCACTAGACCGAGCAAGTGCAGTGCGCGAGAGCGATGTGACGTGTGGGCTGGTGCAACAATGAAGGAGGAAGAAGGCACGTGAGCAACGATTCCCGTATCACTTGGTACGCTCGGTACATATCGCGCGCAAATGATATGTATCCCTCTCTGCGATACATATCGCGTCAATCGCCGATGCCGTCGTATTATCGGGCCGGCCAATTTAGCAGAGAGGGGACCGAATTACTCGAGGTCTCGAGGAGTGATGGCCAATTTTAGGAACTTTCATGGGAGGTTGTTGAACCGCTTTTTTGTTTCTTTACTATTTTTTTGAGGTTTTATTTAATTTTATATTATTGTTCTTTTTCTATTTTTCTATTATTTTGAAAATTTTACAAGTTTCAAAATTGTTCTATTTAAAAAAATTCAAAATTGTTCACATTTTAAAAAATATTTGGAAGAAAAAATTGTTTATAATTTCAAAATATATTCGGTTTATTGGAAAAGTGTTTGGATTTCCAAAAAAATTTCACATACGGGAAATGTTCACAACTCTTAAAAATTGTTTACATTTTAAAAAAAATGTTCATGTTTTGTTTGCATTTTCCTAAAATTGTTAAAAATTTCGAAAAAAATGTTTACAATATTCAGAAAATGACAACTTTCTAAAAGAAATTGGCTTCATGAACATTTTCAAACTAATGATGAATTCTGAAATTCACAAACATTTTTTGAATCCATTTTTTTTTCTTATTTACACAAACTTTTTTGAATTCATGAACTTTTTTTTGGATTTGTGACTTTTTCAAATTCTTGAACAATTACCAAAATTTCAAATTCACTGAGTGAAAGAGGTGCCCTAATGGGTCGGCCCATCATACTAGCGTTCGAGCGAGGCGCCATAATATAGCGGGGCTGTAGGCGATTGCTTCATATGTATGGCTTATAGCGATACATATCAACGCCCACATATCACCTCCCTGTATCTTCTCCCAGTGTATCTCTTTTTTCCCACCAGAATGGGCCAAGCCAATATCTCTTTTATTTTTAGTTTTCTTTCCTCTCTCCTAGGCCTCATTCCTACTTCTTCCTCTCATTTATTGTTTTTGCTGCTTCCTTCCTTCCTCATGGGCCTGACCGACTTGGCCCATCTCCCAGGCTAGGGATGTCAACGGATTAGATCGGATAGTGCTTTCCCCCCCCCAAAAAATGTCGGATTCGAAGCAGAGCGGATAATAATTAGATGCGGATTAGAATGCAAATTAAATCGGACTACGAAAAAGGAGCGGACCCGGATCGAAAACGTTGAAAAAAATATCGAATCACACATGTGAAGGACACATGCTTTTATTTCCACCGTGCAGATAATATTAACATGCCATTTTATCCGATCACATAACACTAGAGAGTGCCCAAGCACTTAAAGTCATAAGTCAGACCAATACAACAACAATAAGAAATACTGATAAACTGATGATAGCAGTACACAAAGAGTCCAAAATTATAGCATGATACACAGAGTGATCGTACAATCTTGCTATGATGCTAATAGGGTTAGGGCTATACATTATTTATACTAGATGATACCCCACGCGTTGCTGCGGGAATTCAAGCCAAAATAGTTGTTAGAAGAATAATGGAAATTTATATTTATATATATATATATATATATATATATATATAATCATGATTGCTTTTTACATAAGAAACACCCACAATGCATCTCGCCAACTGATTACTTGAACAGTGTGTTAGTTTGCTCCTTTGATATTGCCTACACTTGCTTTGCTTTTCTTCTTTGGTAGTACATTCTTAGGTTACATTTTGTGGTCTTAACTATAACACAAATACATGTATCTTCTCTTTGACCTCACCTCTCAATGATGTATGACCAATCAAACATAAGGAGGGGAAAATCATAAACTACTATGATAATTAGTTGGGGATTGAACATTGCATTCAATAAGAATGACAACACATGAAATGAGTAAGATGCCATTGATGTGACAATGGGCATAAAAATAAAATGCAAGTATAATCCAGAGCATAGGACATCACCTTCACGATATCTATTCCAACTTCCTCCTTGTAAGTGTGATTCAGAAAGCACCCCTACTCCAATTTCAACCTTCTAAGTGTAAGGCTCCTATCGAGGTCTGAATGACCACAACATCACCTTCCGACCCTCCACTACAAAATGTAAATGTGTTAGTTACAGACAAAGTGGTCCCTAGCACGCAGAAGGAAAGATAACTACTTATAGTAGGTACCATGACCTTTTTCTTGGCAATGGCGAGGAGGTCTTTTCGCCTCTGTCGTGTTCTGGCCGGATGACGATCACGGACAGCGTGGTGCCGGGTGTTCTGTCCCTGGGTGCTCAGGTGAAACACCTCACCATAGTCGTTGTGGAGGAGCGCCTGCTCATACACCTCCATGGCCAGCGCTTCGCTTGCTGAGGTGATGTTAGAGCACGTTGGGATGGTGGGGAAGAAGAAAAGAAGATGCAGCCGCAACAGCAGAGTGGGGCAAAAGCAGAGCTCGTTCCAGTAGGCGCACACATGGAGCTCCATGCCGCATCGGGATTGCTGCACAACCGTACTCACGCCGTAGGCTTAATCGACCAACCTCGCAGATAGGAGAGGGTAGAAGGTCGTCCTCACTGTTAAAGAGGCCGTCTAATGAGTAGTAACACTATTTTACTGACCGGTCACAACTCTTCGCTCATCCAAGAAAGAAAGTTAGGGTTTCTGCCTCTCGCCGGCGCTGCCGCAGGTCCGCCTCGTCTCCGGTGGCCCTAGGACCATGGGGGTGCGGTGGATCCTGCCAAGGACAGGCGGGAGGGCTCCGTTTTCAGTCATTTTTTCCTATCTTGTTAGGGTTTGTGTCCTGCTCAGGAAGGCGAGACGTCGGCGGCTCCCTGAAGATGGAATAAAGGTCTCCCCGCCTAGTCCCCGTTTCCGGCGGTGCATCTAGCATCGTTGGTGGGCGTGTGGAGGTGTGTCTCTGATGGATCTATCTTTGGTGGATTTGCTCGGATCTCGTCGTTGTTTGTCTACGTTCGTGTGTCTTCGGGTTGAATCCTTCCAACCTACACTGTTCTTCATCGTCGGCGGTTGTTGTTCTGGTGCGCTGGTCCTATATATGGGGCCTTAGCACGACGACTTCCCGACTGTCTACTACAATAAGTTGTGCTCGACTCCGGCGATGGAGGGATGATGACGGCGGTGCGCCTTTGGCTCACTTCAATGCTTGTAGTCGTTGATAGATGGTCTACGGATCTGGATGTGATTTTTATTTTTGGTATTAGTTGTACTGCCATGGTTGAAGATGAATAGATTGAAAGTTTTTCCAAAAAAAAAGACCGTCTAATGGTGTGCAGAGAGGTGAAACGTTCAGAGGCGAATCGTGGGAAGAGAGATAGAGCGATGAATTAATGAAAGCTCAAAAATTGCAGGGTAGTGGAGGTGAGATAATGCGGGGATGAATTCTGCGATTTAATGTTCTTTTGTGGTTGCATTCACGAATGGAAGAGCTTCCGTCATGGAGGTGGAAGAGACAGCCGCGGAGATGAGACTCTCAGAGGAGAAAATGATGACGAGCCACCTAGTGCAATTCCTGTGATTTTTTTTAGATCAGCAGTCCACATCATGGGCTACAGCCTACGTAACAAATACTTGACCAGACAGAGCAGGTGCACGATCACCTTTTTACAAAAGAACGGCATACACCCTAGGTTAGGTAATAATTAACAGCCCCTTCAAATATTCTACTCCCTGATATGCATTACTGGCTGGTCACGTTGCATGCATGTTGATTAGTGGAGGGAATGGAAATTAAATCACAAGAATAAGAATAAGAAAGGGATTTGGAATTGATGATGTGGCTAGACCGCTGAGGTGGAGTGAGGTGAATGGCTGCATGTTGATTAGTGATGTGGATAGGCTGCATGTCAAGAGAAATAATCTAGTGGAAATGAACTATTTAGGTATTATAGATAAGGTGATTATAATTGTCTTATAGGGTATTTCGGCTTGCCGATTGGGCTATATTTATCGGATAATCCTATTTGATAACCTCAGATAATCCATAGGAAAAATACCGTATAATCCGCATCCATCGAATATTATGGATACCATGTCCGAATGATATTTAGTTTACCATAATTTGTATCTACATCCATATCCATCGGATTCATGCAAGTGCATGCTAAATAGGATGCGGATGTGGATTCGGAACATAAATTATCTGTGCCATTTACATACCTGCCCCGAGTTCTCCATCTTCTTCCTCCACGCGCACCTATAGAAGAGAAACAACCAACAACTAGGTTGATTGTTGCCCCTCGATAATTCCCCAAAACTCCACCATTTCCAAAACTGAAGGTACATGGATGTTCCTTACAATATGCTCTCTCATATTCCTAGTTTCCTTGTCCTCCCCCTTTCACATTTTACCAAGAAATCTACCCTATCGTTGGCCATGATAACAGTACAATCACATGCTATATTGAACCTGGCTTGGTCGATTAGTTAGCTCTACCTTGTCCTCCCCCTTTCCCGGTTCCTCAAGAAATCAACCCTATCGTCGAATCATGATAACAGTATAACCACATGCTATATGTGACCTAGCTTGGTTGATTAGTTAGCTCACCCTACCGCAGATGGGGTAGCCTCACTGTGGGGAGTATCCTCGGCACAAATGGGGCCCCGGAGTGGGAATTTGCAGTTACTTCCATGTTAAAACCTAGTGGGCATGATACAGTAAGTGTGGTGATGAAAGACCTCGTCACAATTCCCTTGTCCGTACCCCAAATAGTGGGTACTATACTAGCAGCCACAGGTGGCAACAAGACAGGATTGTGTCGTGTCACTACTACAGGATGCTGCTAACGCGACACTACGATCAGAGACCCTTCGATAAAACTGTATGCGATGGAATAATCGCAAACGGTGGTGTAAAAAGACCATCAAAAAAGATGCAAAACGTTTGTGATGGAGGATGCATCAAACACGGTTCAGATTTTAGTTGCGTGTGCGATGCAGGGCATACGGTTCAGTTAAATTAACTGTTTGTGATGAGGAGGAACAAAAGAAACGGGCAGCCAGATAAAGGTGTGTGCGATATACATCATATGATTCACTCGGATGAATTGTTTGTGATTAGGCAACACAAAAGAAATGATCAGCCAGATCAAGGTGTATGTGATATACGACATGCGGTTCACTCAGATGAACTTTTTGCGTTGAGACAAGAGAACAGAAACGGTTCAACTTAACAAGATGTGTGTAATACACGACAAACAGGTCTGTAATCGGAAACGTGTGCGAAGACCGATAACAACACAAACGATTGCTGCTAACAAGCTGTGTGTGTTGTGAGAAAATGATTGCCGGTATACAATTGTGAGTGATTGATGAAAACATCACCGATGGGTTCCATTGTTTAGTTCGTGTGCGATGTGATTTTTTTGTCGGCACAACATCTACGCTCTATCTACAGAGCATCAACATATATACTTAAAAAGACAGCATTGCATAACCAAATTAAGCATGCAATTACACAAGTGACTACACACATAACATTTCCAAACACCAAAGTAAGAAATTACATGCATATTAAACTAGGAGAAACGAGGATTAATCATCTACTTATTGTTGCGACGACGCTTGCCATTGCTCTGCTTCCGGCTGGATCCCTGGCCGTTTTGGGGAAGGAGGCACTTACTCATGTCAACGATCCACCTATACATGTCATAGCTTGTGTACGCCTCCTTGGCCGCGTACACGATGTGAGCTTTGTCGAGTTTCTCCATCCAGTCCGAGTGCCAGGCACACTTGTCCTTATTGCACGAATCATTAATCTCTTTGTAGTAGGGGTCGATGATGGCCTCAATGAGGTTAACCAGTGAGTCCTTCTCATGCTCCTTGCTGCCCCAGATCTTGTATTGGCCCTGGATGTCGACAAGATTCTGGTAGGCGATGCCCAAATTCTCGAGCGCCTTTACATCGTTGTGTTGGGGAACGTAGCAGAAATTCAAAATTTTCCTACGTGTCACCAAGATCTATCTATGGAGAGACCAGCAACGAGGGGAAGGAGAGTGCATCTACATACCCTTTTAGATCGCTAAGCGGAAGCGTTCAAGTGAACGGGGTTGATGGAGTCGTACTCGTCGTGATTCAAATCACCGATGACCAAGTGCCGAACGCACGGCACCTCCGCGTTCAACACACGTACAGCCCGGTGACGTCTCCCAAGCCTTGATCCAGCAAGGAGAGAGGGAGAGGTTGAGGAAGACTCCATCCAGCAGCAGCACAACGGCGTGGTGGTGATGGAGGAGCGTGGCAATCCTGCAGGGCTTCGCCAAGCACCACAGAAGAGGAGGGAGAGAGAGATGCAGGGCTGCACCAACGAGAGATCGAATCGCACGTGTGTTATGGGCAGCCCCTAGGCCTCATATATATAGGGGAAGGGGAGGAGGCTGCGCCCCCTCTAGGGTTCCCACCCCTAAAGGGGCGGCAGCCCTAGATGGGTCTTGGGTGGCGGCCAAGAGAGGGGAGAGGGGGAGGCGCCCCTAGGGTGGGCCTTAAGGCCCATCTGGACCTAGGGTTTGCCCCCTCCCACTCTCCCTACGCCTTGGGCCTTGGTGGGAGGTGCACCAGCCCACTAAGGGGCTGGTCCCTCACCACTCTTGGCCCACGCAACCTTCTGGGGTTGGTGGCCCCACTTGGTGGACCCCCGGGACCCTCCCGGTGGTCCCGGTACGTTACCGATAAACCCCGAAACTCTTCCGGTGACCAAAACAGGACTTCCCATATATAAATCTTTACCTCCGGACCATTCCGGAACTCCTCGTGACGTCCGGGATCTCATCCGGGACTCCGAACAACATTCGGTTACCACATACAAACTTCCTTTATAACCCTAGCGTCATCGAACCTTAAGTGTGTAGACCCTACAGGTTCGGGAGACATGCAGACATGACCGAGACGTTCTCCGGTCAATAACCAACAGCGGGATCTGGATACCCATGTTGGCTCCCACATGTTCCACGATGATCTCATCGGATGAACCACGATGTCAAGGACTTAATCAATCCCGTATACAATTCCCTTTGTCTATCGGTATGATACTTGCCCGAGATTCGATCGTCGGTATCCCGATACCTTGTTCAATCTCGTTACCGGCAAGTCTCTTTACTCGTTCCGTAACACATCATCCCGTGATCAACTCCTTGATCACATTGTGCACATTATGATGATGTCCTACCGAGTGGGCCCAGAGATACCTCTCCGTTTACACGGAGTGACAAATCCCAGTCTCGATTCGTGCCAACCCAACAGACACTTTCGGAGATACCTGTAGTGCACCTTTATAGTCACCCAGTTACGTTGTGACGTTTGATACACCCAAAGCACTCCTACGGTATCCGGGAGTTGCACAATCTCATGGTCTAAGGAAATTATACTTGACATTAGAAAAGCTTTAGCATACGAACTACACGATCTAGTGCTATGCTTAGGATTGGGTCTTGTCCATCACATCATTCTCCTAATGATGTGATCCCGTTATCAACGACATCCAATGTCCATGGTTAGGAAACCATAACCATCTATTGATCAACGAGCTAGTCAACTAGAGGCTCACTAGGGACATGGTGTTGCCTATGTATCCACACATGTATCTGAGTTTCCTATCAATACAATTATAGCATGGATAACAAACGATTATCATGAACAAGGAAATATAATAATAATCAATTTATTATTGCCTCTAGGGCATATTTCCAACACGTTGGTGATGTCCACCGTAGCAAATATGTAGTGGGGGTTGTTGACAAACCTAGCGAAATGCTCGCAAGGCCTTGTGGCCAGGCAGTAGTGGTAGACGAGGACGTGGTGGCGCACACACATCTGGGTGACGGCGACCTTGGGACGAGACCCGGCACAAGCGTGGGTGTACTCGAGGTCGAACTCGACCACCTTGTACTTCTCCTCGACAAGCAACAGCTCCATGATGTGGATGGAGTGCTCCACCCAAACTGGGTCGTTGGTGTACACCATCGAGAGGTCCATGAACCTTCTGTGGGTGTCCATCATGACACGCATGGTGAACTGCTGCTCGTCGTCAGCAGCCGCTCGGAGCGCCATTGGAGCCGCGCAGAATACCCTCTAAGAATTTCTCATGGTGAGTGTGCTTCTTGTAATGGTGGGCCGCGATTGAAAGGTTGAAGAGACACAAGGGTTAAATGGCCGCTGTAATAAATGGGAGCCGGCCGGCCTGCAATCGTCACGTCTTGTCACAACGTTCATAGCGGAGGGTTCCAGTGCACGCTTGACAACACCGCACCGCACGCGTGGGCTCGAAGAGGCGCCAAATGTATCGTCGGTAAGCATGTTCCTGCGCTACCGCGCAATTTACCGCACAAGCTTCCCACCCGGCTAGTTTGGCCACGCGTCGGCTAGAAGAGGGACAAATCGTGGGTGTTTATTGGCAAAAAGCTTTGTAAAAACGAAGTGTGTGGAATGACTTCGGTCATAAGTTTACCCGTGGGTGATAAGGTCAAAGTTACACAGAAAGGTGATGATGGACAATTGAGTGCGATAATTAATTCTGCGCTCTACAGGGCATAGGGTGGAAGAAACCAACTGTGTGCAATAATGTCGAAGATCGCAGTCAAGTTAGCTATACAAATCGTGCGCTGTGAGATCGACATGGTAAACAATTCGAGAATGGTTAATAAAATCTAAGACCATTGCATATTAAGGTCAAAATATCAATATACGAGTCTCATACGATGCCATTTCAATGATTGTACGACAAAAGCTCGAAATATTACAAGGTTCAAATTCCAGAGTTATATGGCTCAAATTCGAAGATTACAAGGTTCAAACTGATCCACTGAACATGGATATCAGAGAGGTTCAAACTAATATTACCACTTCTAAGTCTGGTTTCGAAACCTCGCAATTTTTGCAAAGGGGTCAGCCATTGAGAAGTCATGTATGGGGTTGACACGATGACTTCCGATTACTCTGTCATCTGAAGTTCCAAAATGAAATTCAGCATTTTTGGAGCCTATTCCATTCTGCCGCAGGCGCCGGCGTTGATCAAGAAACCATTCATTTTTGTGAAATAAATGTAGCACAAACCTCATTACCTTCAGCACCCTTGCTCTGAGAACAAAGACCCTGGCGAATATAATCTCTGGTAAGGTCCCTCGGTAGGAGTTCAAAGTAATTTCTAAGAGATGCAGATCTAGGCATTCGACGTGATTATTATATTGTATCACATTATCCACCACTGGGCCTAATCTTATCTGCAAAAGAAGAAAACGTGTTAGTGCCTACATGCAGTTTTGAACATTACTACAAGCCTATTTGGTTTGCAGGATTTGTAAAATGCACTAACATGCCATCTTCTATCTGACATGATTAACATGGGCATTATATTTGATTACATTCTAGAAAAATGTAGCCTTCTTAATAAGAAGTTGGAGTGGATGAAAAGTTCCCTAAGAAAACCAGTACAGATGAATCCAAAGGAGAAATGCTTATTGATTGTAACCATATGGATCAAGCAACCAATATGAGGGGGGACATGTATGTACTGAAATCCTCCAAAAGAATCCTTCAGAAATCGTAGTACATTGTAAACTTGGAAAAAGGTGTCACAAATTGAACTCCCTTATGGTTAACATTTAACAGGAAAGGAACATCACCTCGATATATAGCTTCTCCAGGCACAGAAAGCATCTCAGGAAACTGACAACTTGCTCCAGGTTGGGGCCGATAGATTCTAGTGCCAAGACCTTCACTGTGCGCAGTGTCGGAGTCAAGCTTGCCGGAATCATTTTCTAATGACAGACGAACAAACATTTTCAAAATTAGAAATAATGTCAATTTGTAGAAGGAGAGGTAGAAGGCGGCGGTTGTACCTGGACGGGTGTGGATCCAATAACAAGTTCGGAGTATTTGTCAGATGAGTAGGCCACCACTGTCAATTTCGGCGCAAAAATGACATAGATTCTTGTTGGACCTTCTTCATCAACTACAAGTAATCTCTCAAGTGCAGGTGTGTCCTTAGTGACCATACCATGGTACACATCTTCTAATGTTTTCCTGCCGCACCAGCAACACACATAAATAGTCCGGAGAGTCATGGAGGTGATGTGGAAGGTACTCAACCCATTGACCGCCTGAAAACGAAGGTACTCAAGTGTAGTACAACCATGAAGTAGGTGCTCCATGTCACCGTTTGAGAGGCAGACGACGGCGAGCTCGAGGTGCTTCAGTCGTGGTAGAATAAGAGCGGGAGCGTCATTTCGGGAGGAATGGCAGTTCCTTAACTTGGCGACGCGCAGCTGATGACCCACAAGTATAGGGGATCTATTGTAGTCCTTTCGATAAGTAAGAGTGTCGAACCCAACGAGGAGCAGAAGGAAATGATAAGTGGTTTTCAGCAAGGTATTCTCTGCAAGTACTGAAATTAGTGGTAACAGATAGTTTTGTGATAAGGTAATTTGTAATGAGTAGCAAGTAATAAAAGTAAATAAGGTGCATCAAGATGGCCCAATCCTTTTTGTAGCAAACGACAAGCCTGGATAAACTCTTATATAAAGGAAAGCACTCCCGAGGACACATGGGAATTATCGTCAAGCTAGTTTTCATCACGCTCATATGATTCACGTTCGGTACTTTGATAATTTGATATGTGGGTGGACCGGTGCTTGAGTGCTGTCCTTACTTGGACAAGAATCCAACTTATGATTAACCCCCATTGCAAGCATCCGCAACTACGATAGAAGTATTAAGGTAAACCTAACCATAGCATGAAACGTATGGATCCAAATCAGCCCCTTACGAAGCAACGCATAAACTAGGGTTTAAGCTTCTGTCACTCTAGCAACCCATCATCTACTTATTACTTCCCAATGCCTCTCTCTAGGCCCAAACAATGGTGAAGTGTCATGTAGTCGACGTTCATATGACACCACTAGAGGGATGACAGCATACATCTCATCAAAATATCGAACGAATACCAAATTCACATGACTACTTATAGCAAGACTTCTCCCATGTCCCCAGGAACAAACGTAACTACTCACAAAGCATGTTCATGTTCATAATCAGAGGGGTATTAATATGCATAGTGGATCTGAACATATGATCTTCCACCAAGTAAACCAACTAGCATCAACTACAAGGAGTACTCAACACTACTAGCAACCGACAAGTACCAATCTGAGGTTTGGATACAAAGATTGGATACAAGAGATGAACTAGGGTTTGAGATGAGATGGTGCTGGTGAAGATGTTGATGGAGATTGACCCCCTCCCAATGAGAGGATCGTTGGTGATGATGATGGTGATGATTTCCCCCTCCTGAAGGGAAGTTTCCCCGGCGGAACAGCTCTGCCGGAGCCCTAGATTGGTTTCGCCAAGGTTCAGCCTCGTGGCGGCAGAGTTTCTTCCCCAAAGCTTGCTTGTTATTTTTTCTCAGACAAAAGACCTCATATATCAGAAGATGGGCATCGGAGGGCCACCAGGGAGCCCACGAGGCAGGGCGCGCCCAGGGGGGTAGGGCGCGCCCCCACCCTCGTGGCCAGTGTGTGGTCCCCCTCTGGAACTTTCTTTGCTCAATATTTTTTATATATTCTAGAAATAACTTCCGTGAAGTTTTAGGACTTTTGGAGCTGTGCAGAATAGGTCTCTAATATTTGCTCCTTCTCCAGCCCAGAATCCTAGCTGCCGGCATTCTCCCTCTTCATGCAAACCTTGTAAAATAAGAGAGAATAGGCATAAGTATTGTGATGTAATGTGTAATAACAACCCATAATGTAATAAATATCGATATAAAAGCATGATGCAAAATGGACGTATCAGCAGTGTGGGCGCGAGGCGGAGTGCGGACGTTGGCGGTGACCACATATGCCCATCATCAAAAGTGAGGTCCTCGAGCTGATCTAGGGTGGGGGATCGGAACCAGTCGTCAAGCTTGGCTCGGTCCTTGCCGTTGGAATGGAACTTGCCCATTCTAAGGCCTCTGGTTGGGCCAAGGTGACCACCGAGGATCTTGGAGAACGCATCCAAACTTTTGCGATAGCCATGGCAAAGATCGTGGGTGTCGATGAGGTCGAGAGGGCTGGAGTTCCATAGGGGGCGCCACCGCCGGGAAAGGATGGTTGTCCGCGCCGTATATTTGATTGGGAGGAGGGAGATGATGATTGTCAACATATCATCGGGGAGGCTGCTGATGAAGTCTAGGCCTTCTGGAGTCGCTTGCGGTTCTAGATCACCCTGCCTCCGCTTGTTGGCAGCCCCGTTCTCCACCTCCGGAGTCTCCTTGTCAGGCGACACTTTCTGATAGAAATGGAAGTATAGGGAATATTTAGTTAAAACAGGGTAATAGAAAAGTGTATTGGTAACTAGAAGTTATTAGGTAGGAATATAGTAAGAAAAGAGAATAATAGTTGGTTGCTTAAATACTACACAATTCATTTAATATTGCTGGGTAAGTCAACATGCAGATAGTTGAAAACAAAACTTACTTCAAACAAAGTCTGGACGAATGATATCGTCGGGGAAGTTACCATATATCTCATGACCAGGCCCTTTTATGTGCAGTGCAATTCTAGTGCCAGCTTTCAGTTCATAAAATTTAGAAATTTCTTTCCAAAAGCCAGTGCTAAAATAGGAGTCACCACGTTCATCAAGTCTTACAGTAGCAACGATAGTAAATCCACGGTTTGTGTGCAGTATGACATCCCTGCAGTCTTGATTTATGTAAAGGGAAAGATTGTGCACTACAGATTCTGTTGCATAGCAAGGGACGCGCTGCAGAACATGGTAGGATTGTTAAAGAAAATATGGAAACATGCAAGTATGGGCCCAAATTGAAAGAACTGTATAATAGTCGATATCGAAGGACAAAAATCTATAATTAAACAGATAGGGTAAACATGATGTCATGGAATATGAGAGTAATCGAAAGAACAATCAATCATTAATTTGCCTAATATATAAAGAAGAGGGGAAAAATCCCCTTTGACGTATATGGTGCATGTGGCACCTTTTATCCAAACATAGTAATATTTAGAATATGTTCAGGAAAGTAGGCCATGCCAGCTGATTTAGGGTGAGATTGAACATACCGCGCGCATCCTCAAGTCATCTGGTACGGTGAGATGGAATGTCTGGCGGAGGCCGCAAGGTCCTGATGTGTCCGCGCACTATACACTCTATGAACGGAAGAAAACCCTCAAATCAGCTCGACTAAAAATAAATTCACGGCGATTTCGGTCGGGTGATTAAAGGAGGCAGATGAACTGGGATAAGAGATGATATAATATATCATTAAATTAGTTGCCTTGTTGTCCATGAGAAAGAATCCTCAGTACGTCAGATTCCCCAACCTAGTGGAGCTGGGTCGACCGCGAGCAGCGTCAAGAAAAGTCGATGGCGATGGCAAGCGGAAGTGGCGAAATGCGGTGGGCTTTGACGGTAGCCTGGCGGCGGCGGTAGGCGTCGAGCTAAGTGGTTACCGCCGCGATAGGCGGTGCCATGCATAGACGCAGAGGAGCTTGTGCAGGTGTGAATGGGGACCGGAGGGATAGCGGGCGGGGTGAGGGTTTTTGTGACGTGAGGATAGTGAGGGTTTTCTTTTTTCTTTTTTTGAATTGGGTGGTGAGGGTTTTCTGTTCCACAAAGAATTTTGGAGGCGACGGTTTGCTAGAGCCAACCGTGTGATTGACGCAACAGGCAAAATGAAAGTCATTGCACATGGTTTCAATTTTGGAAATCGTGTGTGATTGATGTACTACCTCCCTCCTGATTTATTGGTCCCCTTTGTAATTTTTACCAAATTTTGACCAAATATTTAACTAAGAAATGTTTATGCATGTCACCAAAAATTATATCATTGAACACTTATAATTTTTGCTGACGTGCACTAACATTTTGTCAGTTAAACTTTTGGTCAAAATTTAACACAGATTACAAATGGACCAATAAACCAAGACGGAGGTAGATTTCATCAACCGAACTGATTGCATCCATATCCCACGGTTAAACATAAGTAAACATAGATTAAGCATACTCAGACATAGATAATAAGCGTACACGTACACAAGCATAGTTCAACCATAAGTACATAGTTCAATTGTCATTAAGCATACTTAAGCGTACATAGTTCGATCACACATCTCATCTCACATGTCAGCACGATCCTGAAGCTTCTCCAGGTACTCGGTGTACGTGCCGTACGCCACCCTACTTCTGCTTGAAGGAGTCAACGACCCATCCTCTTGCATGCGCCAGAACACTTAGATACGCGTCATGAAGTTTGCGGTTGCAAAATGGGCATCGCTAGCCGCCGTTCTAGGTCCTAATACTCCTGTTATGCATTCTCGCATAAAGCTCCCTCGGGATTTGCCTCTTGTACCTCCTCTGGCCATCTTCATCCTCGCTGTCCACATCATCAGACAACACCTATACAAATAATAAAACAAATTTGGCATCAAATCAATATTTACATGTCGTGAAGTAGATTAGGAATTTATGGCTATTTATTTATACATATCCAGAGATTATGGTTCGACTTTTAAGCACAGTCGTCTATGTATAGACAAATCTTGAAGAAAATAATAGTACAAACATATGTAGGTCATTCAAAATCAATTGTCAAGTCCTGACTAGGAATTATTAGCACGAACACTAACCCTAGTCGGATTACTAGCAGAAATCATTTGCACAGATGAAACAACTAATCACTTATCACTTGTACCATTCAAACAATCAATACACTACACGTCTAACGAAACTTACTCAGATTTCATGGATTGAGAGAACATAACCATAGAATTTCTATTGCAAAAAGGGGGAGGCAGGAGTAACCAGAGAAACCCTATGATCTATTTGACACATAAATGGGTATAGATGACTAGCCAGATGTCCGTTGTGGTCGGAGTCGTCGCCGGAGTCGGTGTGGAACTCTGCCTCCGGCTACGGAAGCTCGACGCCGTCGACGATGTCAGGGTGCATTGATAAGTCGCCGGCGGTGACAGCAACCTCTGTCTCCATCTCCACGCCGTGCTCCGGTGCTTTAGCAGCCCAAGCGTCGCCACTCCCTCTGATGGGGCGCTTCGACGGCATCCTCATACACCAATGGCTTTGAGGACTAAGAGCGGCGTCGAGGATGCAAGCAGAGAGAGAGGATCGTGTGTGTGTGGTGATGATAGGGGGTGCGGCCGCTCGGGCGCACCATTAATATGGAGTAGTGGGAGTTGTGGGAGAGAGGCGGGCAGCGGTCAAATCGATGGCTCGCCTCCCGGTGAGCCTACGCACCGGACTGCTGGCATGCCTACCAAAATTTCACACAGCTACTCACACGTCTCCCGGTGACACTGCGCAGCGAGCATGCCTCCGTCAATTCACACACCTCCACGCACTCCTCCCGGTCTACCTACGCGGCAGACTGCTCGCATGCATCCCCTCAACTCACGCCTGCTCGCACAACACACAGGTTGCACGGCGGCACATATATTGTTTTTCTATTTGGATGATTAATGCTGCCGCTTTATTGCTTAACCGAAGCATGGCACATATCCATTGTTGGTCTAACGCTCACACTTCGAATAAATAATCCGTTTGGGATATTGGTTCCCAATTATTAATAATCTCCTGTTTGTAATTAGATAAAGATTACATAAAAACTGGTCTCAAATTTGACAAAAAAGTACAATGCCACTTTGTATTGGTGTCCATATGACAACACGATAAGTTTCATGAATTTCAAATAAGTTTTGGATGTACTAAGATTTAAAAATCTAGATTCTCAATGTTTGAAATTTGTTGCACGGGGAGTAAACATGCACCTAGTGAGACACATGTGTTTTTCTGATACGTCTCCAACGTATCTGTAATTTTTGATTGTTCCATACTATTATATTGTCAACCTTGAATGTTTTATATGCTATTTTATATGATTTTTGGGACTAACCTATTAACCTAGAGCCCAGTGCCAGTTTATATTTTTTTCCTTGTTTTTGAGTATCGCAGAAAAGGAAAATCAAACGGAGTCCAGTTGACCTGAAACTTCACGGAACTTATTTTTGGACCAGAAGAAGGACATGGAGTAAAAGAGTTGGGCCAGAAGAGTCACGGGCTGCCCATGAGGGTGGGGGGCGCGCCCACCCCCTAGGCGCGCCTGTAACACCCTCGATGCGACTATAGCTCCCACGTGTCGAGGCACAACTTAGAGACATAATCGCATTGAAGGCATATGTCGCAAGTTAGGCAATCTTCACAACATCCCATGTAATGTAAATAATAAAGGGGAGATAACATAGTTGGCTTACACTCGCCATGTCAATCAAGAACATAAATAACATTACAACATCCAAACACTCATGGCCCGACTACGGCGCCAAAATAAAAGAGAAGCCAACATGCGACACGGTCCCAATCACCCCCAACTGGGCACCACTACTGATCATCGGGAAACGAAACATAGTATCGTTGAGAGTCTTCGTCGAAATCCCACTTGAGCTCATACGCGTCTCCTGGAGTGGAATCATCAGGCCCTGCATCTGGTGTAATAGTAATCTGTGAGCCACAGGGACTCAGCAATCTCGCACCCTCGCGATCAAGACTATTTAAGCTTATAGGTGTGGCAAGGTAAAATATGAGTGGAGCTGCAGCAAGCGACTAGCAAGTATGGTGGCTAACTTATTCGCAAAAGAGAGCAAGAAGAGGAGGCAAGGCACGAGCGTGAAACTAGAGAGCAACCTGCGCAAAACATTACTCCAACACCGTGTCCACTTCCCGGACTCCGCCGAGAAGAGGCCATCACGGTAACACACTCAGTTGGTTCATTTTAATTAATTAAGGTTCAAGTTATCTACAACCGGACATTAACAAATTCCCATCTGCCCATAACCGCGGGCACGGCTTTCGAAAGTTCAATCCCTGCAGGGGATTCCCAACTTAGCCCATGACAAGCTCTCACGGTCAACGAAGGAATAGACCTCCTCCCAAGACGTTCCGATCAGACTCGGTATCTCGGTAACTCAAGACACTTCGATAGGTTAAAACAAGACCAGCAACACCGCCCGAATGTGCTGACAAATCCCGATAGGAGCTGCACATATCTCTTTCTCAGGGCACACTCAGATTGTCCTAGGTATGGGTAGGCCAGCCCAGAGTTGCCCCTGGTGGCCACCGGTAGCTGACAGGTGGACCAACACTCAGAGGAGCACTGGCCCGGGGGGGGGGGGTTAAAATAAGATGACCCTTGAGTCTGCAGAACCCAAGGGAAAGAAAAGGCTAGGTGACGAATGGTAAGACCAATGTTGGGCATTGCTGGAAAAGCTTTAATCAAGGCGAAATATCAAGGGGTTCCCATTATAACCCAACCGCGTAAGGAACGCAACAATCCGGGAACATAACACCGATATGACGGAAACTAGGGCGGCAAGAGTGGAACAAAACACTAGGCGAGAGGCCGAGCCTTCCACCCTTTACCAAGTATATAGATGCATTAAGATAATATAGCAATATAATGATATCCCAACAAGTAAATAAAAGATGTTCCAACAAGGAACGGCCTCCAATCTTCACCTGCAACTAGCAACGCTATAAGAGGGGCTGAGCAAAGCGGTAACATGGCCAATCAACGGTTTGCTAGGACAAGGTGGGTTAGAGGTTTGACATGGCAATTGGGAGGCTGACAAGCAAATGGTAGACATCGTAGCATTGGCATAGCAAAGAGCGAGCAAACTAGCATAGCAAAGATAGTAGTGATTTTGAGGGTATGATCATCTTGCCTGCACAGTTGTCAGAGTTGATTGGATCCTCAAGAGCAAACTCAACGAGCTCCTCGTTAGCGAACTCGTCTCCCGGCTCTACCCAAACAAGACAAATAAGCAACAAGGATACAATCAACCACGTGCAAGACCAAGCAATATGATGAAATGACGATATGCTATGCGGGATGCGATGCGGGATGTAAAATGCAAGATATGACAGGAAATGCATGAACCTGGCCTCAACTTGGAATTCCAAGGGTGCCACTAGAAATATGAGATGAAATCACTTGAAAACGATATAAAGAACGCTGGAATCGGAGTTACGGTTTGGAAATGGCAAGCGACTCAAATATGACACCGGTCTGCGATTTACAGCAAGTAGGCATCTAAATGCAATGAAATGAACATGCTACAGCAACCAAACATGACAACAAAATACATGGCAGGGATGCACACAAGATTCTTAACAAAAGTCTAGCACTGAGCTACGGCCAATTCATCCATTAGGAAGTTCCACTGGAAAGAGGGGATGAAATCGCTTGAAAACGATATAAAGAACGCCGGAATCTGAGTTACGGTTTGGAAATGGCAAGCATTTCAAAAATGACACCGGTCTGCGATTTACAGCAAGTAGGCATCTAAATGCAATGAAATGAACATGCTACAGCCACCAAACATGACAACAAAATACATGGAAGGGATGAACACAAGATGCTTAACAAAAGACTAGCACTGATCCATGGCCAATTCATCCATTATGAGGTTCAAACAAGCATGGCAAAAACGCAAATGCAAAACAGATCTCAGACTTGGTGAAATTAACACTTGTCTGAAATTTCAGATCACGAAGCCCTCTTCGGAGCAACAAAACAACATGATACATGACCTGATTAAGACAAGTAAGAACATGGCATGGAGCTACTCAACAAGCTTAACAAAAGACCCAAAGTGACCTGGGGCCAAAAGGGTCCACAAAATATACTAACGGGCACACGAACATAGCTAAAACACAATCAGTTTTCAGACTTAGTGAAAACTGAGACATGCTGAAATATAACTCACGAAGGCATGTAAACGAGCTCGATGCACTCACTACGGTGCAAGTCATGGCAATGCAAGCATACATATATAAATAAGGCACAAAATACAAGCTAGACATGGCAAGAACAATGGCATAGCATGCACGGATCAACTACAATAGCATCGGCAAAATCGCAAACAAGTTGACGATCTGCCCAGATTCACAACGAAGCAAAAGTAGAGCTCGATTGACTCAAGCTAGGGTGCTCCATAATTTCAAAAAAAGACATTGATGGATAGAGCATAACATGATTAGCAAAACTCATTCACTGATCATCCTCAAAAGAGGCACGGATCACTAGGAAATAGCATGAACATATGGCATCATGAACTAAATAATCCCAGACTTAGTGAAAACTACTAAGTCCCTGAAAACAGATTTACCAGGTGCCTCACTTTGCAAGCTTGCACAAGTCACCACACACATCAAAAAAATGCATGGGTTGCACCTCTGGAAAGAAGACAAAATCCTTAACAAAACATATGAAGGACTCACAGGCATAGCATGCACACAATAATCATGGCAAAAATGACAAAAGTCTAAGATGAACTAGCAGATCTGACAAATAACTCACGAAGCCCTCTTCTAACAGCATTTTGGGCATCAAGATGAGCTCAAATGAAAATGATGCAATGGAATGAAATGATGTACTCTCTGAGTTGAACATTTTGATATGCTATATGCCCAAATCGGAGCTAGGATGCAAAGTTACGGAGCCTCGAACATAGCACATGGATCTGCAGATTTCAGGACTTAGACGAAATTTATACCCTGTGCAAAAAGTCAACGGGACGAGGGTATCCCGGGACGGTGGGATTCGGGCGGCGGGGCTGAGTTTGGATCGGGGAGTGGGTGGATCTGATCCCACTCCCGGATCGGATCCGGCCCGGGGCTGAGGAGGCCAGCGATGGCCGACGGCGGTGGCGGTGCGGGACGGCGCCGGCGACCCGGCCGGCGAGGTCCGGCGAGAGGGCGCGGTCGCCGGTGCGCCCAGGCAGCAGCGAGGAGCCGAGGCGAGGCGCAGCGCAGGCGGCGGGCGGCGAGCGGCGACGGGCGGCGGGCGGCGAGCTCCGGCGGGAGGCGGGCGGCGAGCTCCGGCGGGAGGCGGGCGGCGAGCTCCGGCGGGCGGCGAGCCGGAGTTGGAGAAGGCGGCGGCGGCTCGGGGAAGATGGCGGCGGGGCGCGGCGATGGAGGAGATGGGCCGCGGGGGCCCGGATCGGGCTTCGCGGGCTGGCGGCGGTGGAAGGCGGCGCCTGCCATGTGGCAGCTCGGGAGAGGGCGGCGGTGGTGTCCGGCCGGGTCGGACAATGTCCGGCGCGGCGCGGGGGCGATTTTAGGGTTTCGTGGGGGAGAAGAGATCCGAAATTCGGGGGGTCTATTTATAGGCATAAGTGGAGCTAGGAGAGTCCAAATGAGGTGCGGTTTTCGGCCACGCGATCGTGATCGAACGCTCTAGGACATGGAGCAGAGTTTGGTGGGTTTTGGGCCAAATTGGAGGGGTGTTGGGCTGCAACACACACGAGGCCTTTTGGGTCCCTCGGTTAACCGTTGGAGTATCAAACGAAGTCCAAATGATACGAAACTTGACAGGCGGTCTACTGGTAGTAAACCAAGGCCGCATGGCAAGTCTCGGTCCAATCTGGAAATGTTTAATCCCCACACACGAAAGTAGGCTAGAAATGACCACCGGAGGAGAACGAAGCGCCGGAATGCAAAACGGACAACGGGGAAAGTGCTCGAATGCATGAGATGAACACGTATGCAAATGCAATGCACATGATGACATGATATGAGATGCATGACAAAGAAAACAACACACAGAGACAAAGACCCGAACCCGAGAAATAAATATAACTTAACGCCGGAAACGGCAAGAGTTGGAGTACAAATAGGGAAAGTTACATCCGGGGCGTTACAGATTATCAACAGCGATGCGATCCAGGGTGAGACCTTTCTCCACGGACAGATCTTCTTATTCGGCGGCTTTGCACTGCGGGCCAATTCGCTTGGCCATCTGGAGCAGATCGAAAGCTACGCCCCTGGCCATCATGTTAGATTTGGAAGTTTGAGCTACACGGCCGACCTCCGCGGAGACTTGATCTTCGACGGATTCGATCCACAGCCGAGCACGCCGCACTGTCTCGATGGGCATGATCTAGCTCTGCCGCCGAACAGTGCCCTGGAGGCCGCACCCGCATCAGCTCCGACCCTTAATTCGGAGCCAACTATGCCAATCGAGGATGGGTGGTTGGACACCGCCTCGGGGGGCTGCAATCTCTAAGGAGATCGAGCTGAACACCAGCCCTATTCTCTGCGAAGCCCATGACTCCAAGGAGCCGGACTCCTCTCCAGACTCCAAGCCCTCCGCGCCCCTACCGATCAAACCCGATTGGGCGCTGATCATGGAGTTCACCGCCGCGAAAATCTTTCAGCACTCGCCCTTCGGCGATATTCTGAATTCACTAAAGTCTCTCTCTTTCTCAGGAGAGCCCTGGGCGGACTACGGTCAGCAAGGTTGGGATGCGGACGATGAGGAAATTCAAAGCCCACCCACCACCCACTTCGTAGCCACTGTCGATGATTTAACCGACATGCTCGACTTCGACGCCGAGGACATCGACGGTATGGACGCCGATGCAGGAGACGATCAAGAACCAGCGCCTATAGGGCACTGGAAAGCCACCTCATCATATGATATATACATGGTGGACACCCCAAAAGAAGGCAATGGCGATGGAACAGCGGAGGATGACCCCTCCAAGAAGTAGCCTAAGCGCCGGCGTCAGCGGCGCCGCTCTAAATCCTGCCAAACCAGAAACAGTGATTCCGACACGGGATATAATAACACCCCGGACAGTGCCGAAGACAACCACCTCCAGCAAGATTCAGCACGGGAGGATGGGGAAGCCAGCCCTCATGAGAGAGCGGCAGACAGAGAGGTCGAGGACGATAATTATATGCCTCCCTCCGAAGACGAGGCAAGCCTCGACGACGACGAATTTGTCGTGCCAGAGGATCCCGTCGAACAAGAGCGTTTCAAACGCAGGCTTATGGCCATGGCGAGCAGCCTCAAGAAAAAATAGCAACAGCTTAGAGCTGATCAAGATTTGCTAGCCGACAGATGGACTGAAATCCTTGCGGCCGAAGAGTATGAACTCGAACGACCCTCCAAGAGCTACCCAAAGCGCAGGTTGCTACCCCGATTAGAGGAGGAAGCACTTAAACCTACATCACCAGCGCATGATGCGGCCGACCGGCCACCCCGTGGCCGCGACAGAGAGGCCTCTCGGACCTCCACTCCAGCCGCACCCCGGCGCCGCTCAAAAAATACCAAGGCATGGGGAAACGCGCCAGACCTGCGAGATATATTGGATGACAAGGCAAGGCAAACAATATCGATCTACGGATCGCGTGGGCGTCCCCCGGCACGAGACGGTAATCGTCACTCCGGATACAGTAAATCCGGCCGGGCCGAACACACTAGACAAAGCTCGTTTGAGTTGCGTCGTGATATAGCCCAATACAGAGGCGTCGCACACCCACTATGCTTCACAGATGAAGTAATGGATCATCAAATCCCCGAGGGTTTCAAACCCATGAACATCGAATCATACGATGGCACAACGGATCCTGCGGTATGGATCAAGGACTATCTCCTTCATATCCACATGGCCCGCGGTGATGACCTACACGCCATCAAATACCTCCCACTCAAGCTTAAAGGACCAGCTCGGCATTGGCTTAATAGCTTGCCAGCAGAATCAATTGGTTGTTGGGAGGACCTGGAAACGGCATTCCTCGACAATTTCCAGGGCACTTATGTGCGACCACCAGACGCTGATGACCTAAGCCACATAATTTAGCAGCCAGAGGAATAGGCCAGACAATTCTGGACACGGTTCCTAACCAAGAAAAATCAAATCGTCGACTGTTCAGACGCAGAGGCCCTAGCAGCCTTCAAGCATAACATCCGCGACGAGTGGCTTGCACGGCACCTAGGACAGGAAAAGCCGAAATCTATGGCAGCCCTCATGACACTTATGACCCGCTTTTGCACGGGAGAAGACAGCTGGCTAGCTCGCAGCAATAACATGACCAAGAGCCCTGGTAATTTGGATACCAAGGACAGCAGTGGCAGGTCGCGTCGCAACAAGCAAAAGCGCCGCATTAACGTCGAATTGCTGAGGATACGCAGTTAATGCCGGATTCAGAGGCTCTAAACCCGGTCAACGGAAAAAGGCATTCAAAAGAAATACTCCGGGCTCGTCCAGTTTGGACCGAATACTCGACCGCTCATGCCAGATACATGGCACCCCCGAAAAACCAGCCAATCACACCAACAGGGATTGTTGGGTGTTCAAGCAGGCAGGCAAGTTAAATGCCAAAAGCAGAGACAAGGGGCTGCATAGCGACGACGAGGAGGAGCCCCAGCCGCCGAACAAGAGTGGACAGAAAGGTTTTCCCCCACAAGTGCGGACGGTGAACATGATATACGCAACCCACGTCCCCAAGAGGGAGCGGAAGCGTGCGCTAAGGGACGTATACGCGATGGAGCCAGTCGCCCCAAAGTTCAACCCATGGTCTTACTGCCCGATCACTTTTGATCGAAGGGACCACCCCACTAGCATCCGTCATGGCGGATTCACCGCATTGGTTCTAGACCCAATTATTGACGGATTTCACCTCACTAGAGTCCTTATGGACGGCGGCAGCAGCCTGAACCTGCTTTACCAGGATACAGTGCGGAAAATGGGCATCGATCCCTCGAGGATCAAACCCACTAAAATGGCCTTTAAAGGCGTCATACCAGGTGTAGAGGCCAACTATACAGGCTCAGTTACACTTGAAGTGGCCTTCGGATCTCCGGATAATTTCCGAAGCGAGGAGTTAATCTTCGACATAGTCCTGTTCCGTAGTGGCTATCACGCACTGCTCGGGCGAACCGCATTTGCCAAGTTCAATGTGGTGCCGCACTACGCATACCTCAAGCTCAAGATGCCATGCCCTCGAGGAGTCATCACGGTCAATGGAAACACCGAACACTCTCTCCGAACGGAGGAGCATACGGTGGCTATCACAACGGAAGTACAAAGCAGCCTCTCAAGGCAACTCTCTAGTCCGGCCATTAAACGTCTGGACACCATCAAGCTCGCCCGGAGTAACCTACAACAAGACCGCCTGGCATGTTCCGAGCAAGCATAGCAATGCGGCCCCAACCCCAGCCCTCGCGAACTTGTGAAACCAGTGTTGCGCGTACATAACTATGCTCTGGAAATACCATGGGCACAGGGGGAGGGGCACCATCACGGCACGCCCGAAACGCGGCTTAAACCGCACTAGGGCCTGTCGGTTTCTTAATTTTCTCTTATTTTCAGGACTCCATTCTTCGGAAGGCTTGTCCGGCAGTACAATTGCCGCACAAATGATACAACCAGGGAAGCAGAAAGCTACGTCGGACTATGGAACTCTAAGGTGGTCTCTATAACAAGCAGTATACCTGTTTCACATAACATTCTGCAGCTCGCCCCTGGAAAGGACATGTTAAATAGTCCCATCTTTTGCTTATTACACTATTTGTATCGTTCTGCTTTGATCGCAGTCTTTTTAAATAAACAATGCATAACTTCCGTCTATTATTGCATTACTCTTTTTTTACGAATATATGTTCATTAATGACATGTCGCACCCGTACACTTTGGTACGGCCAATACGCCAGGGGCTTAAGTACCCCACAATACGGTCTGAGAAGTCCGAACACTTTCGCAAGTGCGGCACCCCAAACTGATAGCATTATATGCATCAGCTCCGAATCATGTCTTGGGTCAATAGTTGGGTTTGCCCGGCTCCTATGTTTTGGTACCTTACGTTCCGTTATATCGGCTAAGGTAGCACTAGGAGAACTATAGCGATTGTGCCCCAGTTGAGCTGGGCTAAGCACCTCAGTAGAGAAAGCTAAAACTGACCGTCATGATGAGGCGAGAGTTGGTCGCTGTTCGAGAGGTTTTCGAGTCCCTAAAGACTTATGCCGCTTAGAGCGAGGAGTCGGCTTTGTCTGGCCTAGCCGTGGATAGCGCCCCGAACTCGGTCTTCCGAACACTAGGGGCTTCGCCAAAATTTAAAATTATAGAATTCTATGGCTAAGTGAGAGTGTTCAAGCATTATAGTCCGATTGCCTTGTTCGTTGTGTTGAGCGCCTCCCTCGAAGGACCCAAGAATGGGAAAAAGAGCGCTCATGTTTATCCCGAACACCCCAACACTCGTGGCACGGGGGTAGAAGCTGACGACTCGCCATCTCTCAAATTTGATAAACGGCCGCACAGAAGGTAATATTTTAAATTCAAAAGCGTTGCTTAGTGCATATGAACAAGTTTTCAGCGTACAGGATCACAAATGCGAGTTTACTCAAAAATTACATCTTTGGAGCATTCATCCGCTATAAGGCGGGCACCCTTCAGGACGCCCTCATAATACGCTTCCGGGACGCGATGCTCCTTGCCCGGCGGCGGCCCGTCCTTCACCAGCTTCTCTGCATCCATCTTGCCCCAATGCACTTTAGCACGGGCAAGCGCCCTACGGGCACCTTCGATGTAGACGGAGCGCTTGATTACTTCAAGCCATGGACAGGCATCCACCAGCCGCCTCACCAGCCCGAAGTAGCTCCCAGGCAGAGCCTCTCCAGGCCAAAGCCAAACTACGAGGCCCTTTATGGCCTGTTCGGCCACCTTGTGGAGCTCGACCATTTGCTTCATCTGGTCGCTCAAAGGCACCAGGTGTCCGGCCTCAGCATACTGAGACTAGAACACCTTCTCCATCGAGCTCCCCTCCTCGGATCGGTAGTAGGCGGCGGCATCAGACGCACTACGGGGCAAATCTGCGAATGCTCCTGGAGAGCTCCGGACTCGGGTAAGTAACAAGTAATTCACTTTCACGTGCTTGCTTTGCATAATGAATGCCTTACCCACCGCTATCTTCTTCATCGCGTCAATTTCTTGGAGGGCTTTCTCGGCTTCGGCCTTGGCAAACTTCATGCTTTTCGAGGGCTGCCTCAAGCTCGGACGCTTGCGTCTTTGAGTCAAGCTCCAAACTCTCGTGTTTTTTCACGAGAGCCTGGAGCTCTTTCTGCACCTCCTCCACCCGCGCCTCCTGCTTCCCTCTCTCTGTGCGCTCCGCGGCCGCTCTGTTTTCGGCCTTGGATAGCTCTTTCTTAAGGGTTGCCACCTCGGTCGTGGCCCCTATAATAGCACGTCGATCCTATCATTTTTTGCAACCACATCTTCTCTATATACTTGCGCAAGGTATTACTTACCTTCCTTCTCCTCGAGTTGCCTCTTGGCATGGCCGAGCTCGTTCTCGGACCGCGCGAGGTTTTGCTTCAGCGTATCCACCTCCGCAGTCAGTGCGGCGGAGGCCAGCAGCGAAGCCTGCATACGCATATTGACTTGATTATGTTAGACTGCTGCGAATGTTATTAGATCCTATATTTAGCCTTTCTTTCCGAACACCGAACAGAGCATCAGGGGCTACTGTCTATGCGGTAATATTTTTACATATTCTTTACTTACCTCAAAGCCTGTTAGAAGGCTGGCATAGGCTTCAGTCAGTCCGCTCTTGGCAGACTGAACCTTCTGGATCACCGCACTCATAATAGTGCGGTGCTCCTCGTTAATGGAGGCGCCGTTAAGCACCTCCAGCAATTTGTCCGGTGCCTCCGGTTGGACGGAGGTCGCCGGCTCGGTAGGCTTGCTCCTCTTGGAAGGAGACTGCCTACCGGAGTCCGGAACTGTTGAAGGTTTCGGCGCGGTGTCCGGCTCAAGGCCGGACTTGGAGCCCTTGGGGGTTCTATCCCCTTTACGCCTGGAGTCCGGGAGGCCGCCTTGCGGCGCCTCCAGGACCACTTCCTCCTGGCTTGTAACCTGTTGCGCCACCGCGGCGTCGTCCGTAGGATGGGGGAAGGTAGCCGTCGGAAGCGAATTCACATCCGACGAATCCAAGGAACCGCTCGACGACATGTCGAGCCGGTCTTTGGGTGGACTGCATAAACATGTTTGACGTAAGGAAAAGCTGTGCAATGGGGGAATACTATGAATCACTCTTGTATCCGGATACTTACGATCTCGCCAGGGGGTTGGCCCTGTGCGGCCACTCCTCTTCGCCGTCGTCGGCGTTAGTGGAGTAGTCCGGAGGAGGGGTCTTCCCCTTCTTGGACCCTTCGGCCTCCCCAGTTGGGGCGGCCTTCCTTTTCTTCCCTCCCCCCGCTGGAGGGGGAGAGGTCTCTTCTTCCTCCTCCTCGTCTTCATGGGAGGAGGGCGCCTTGGAGTCGTCGGATGATGAATCCGACAACTCCTGGCGCCGAGCACTCTTTCGAGTCCCCGTGGCCTTCTTCTTGGCCTTCTTCTCCGGCACCACATAGGGTGCCGGAACAAGCAGCTTCGCCAAGAGAGCGTCCGCTGGGCCTTTGGGCAAAGGAGCCAAACAGTTGATCTGTCCGGACGTCTCCTGCCAATCCTGTCAAAGGTAAGGGAGCTTAGATCCCACATGGAGCCAAACTATGAAAAACTAATACCCTGTAAAAGGTAAAAATAGCTTACGGCACGAGCGTGACGCTGCGTGCTGAATCCGCGATCCTCGGTAGCGGATGCGGGGGCCTCGACGCCCTTGAAAAGCACCTTCCAGGCATCTTCGTACGTCCTGTCGAAGAGCCTGCTCAGAGTTCGGTGCCGCGCCGGGTCGAACTCCCACAGGTTGAAAGCCCGTTGTTGACACGGGAGGATCCGGCGGATGAGCATAACCTGGACTACGTTGACAAGTTTGAGCTTCTTGTCCACCAGGGTTTGGACGCATGTTTGTAGTCCGGTCAGCTCGCCTTTTTTACCCCATGACAGGCCCGTCTCTTTCCAGGAGGCGAGCCGCGTAGGGGGTCCGGATCGGAACTCGGGGGATGCGACCCATTCAGGGTCGCGCGGCTCGGTGATGTAAAACCACCACCCCGATTGCCACCCCTTTAGGGACTCCACGAAGAAGCCCTCGAGCCATAGGACGTTGGGCATCTTGCCCACCATGGAGCCTCCGCACTCCGCCTGGGTGCCGCGCACCACCTTCGGCTTGACATTGAAAGTCTTGAGCCATAGGCCGAAATGGGGGCGGATGCAGAAGAAAGCCTCGCACACGACGACAAACGCCGAGATGTTGAGGACAAAGTTCGGGGCCAGATCGTGGAAATCCAGGCCATAGTACAACATGAGCCCCCGGACAAATGGGTGGAGAGGGAAGCCCAGTCTGCGGAGGAAATGGGGGAGGAACACCACCCTCTAATGGGGCCTAGGGGTGGGGATGAGCTGCCCCTCTTCGGGAAGCCGGTGCGCAATGTCGTTAGACAAGTATCCGGCCTTCCTTAGTTTTTTGATGTGTCCCTCCGTGACAGAGGAGACCATCCACTTGCCTCCCGCTCTGGACATGGCTGGAGAAGGTTGAGGTGGGGTGTGCGGACTTGGGTGCTGGAGCTCAAGTGCGCGGAAATGGATAGGCAAAGGAGGAAGAAGGCATGGATGAAAAGGTGGATACTTATCCCCTTATATGGGCGGATGCGACTATGCGTCCCCACCAGCCTGGTAAAACTCGCTTATCTCCCAAGCGCCGTAATCAATGGTGCGGTTGGGTTACCCACGCCCGTATTGATGAGAATCCCGGAATAAGGGAACACGATCTCTGCTTTGACAAGACGTCCCAAGGAAACCGCCTCGCTAAACGCGCTGAGGTGGGACAGTGAAACAATTCGTATAAAGACTTGGCCATGGTGTGATGTCATGCTACGGAATACGTCAGCAGATTAGATTTGTGTAAATATTATTCTCTCTATGTCAATATGTGGAAACTTATTTTGCAGAGCCGGACACTACCTTTGTGTTCAAAATCTTCTATGAAGTACTTGGAGGAGGAACCCGCCTTGCAATGCCGAAGACAATCTGCGCGTCGGACTCGTCGTCATTGAAGCCTGGTTCAGGGGCTACTGAGGGAGTCCTAGATTAGGGGGTGTCCAGATAGCCGGACTATACCTTCGGCCGGACTCCTGGACTATGAAGATACAAGATTAAAGACTTCGTCCCGTGTCTGGAAGGGACTTTCCTTGGCATGGAAGGAGAGCTTGGCGATACGGATATGTAGATCTCCTACCATTGTAACCGACTCTGTGTAACCCTAGCCCTCTCCGGTGTCTATATAAACCGGAGAGTTTTAGTCCGTAGGACGGACAACAATCATACCATAGGCTAGCTTCTAGGGTTTAGCCTCCTTGATCTCATGGTAGATCTACTCTTGTACTACCCATATCATCAATATTAATCAAGCAGGATGTAGGGTTTTACCTCCATCAAGAGGGCCCAAACCTGGGTAAAACATCGTGTCCCCTGCCTCCTATTACCATCCGCCTAGACGCATAGTTCGGAACCCCCTACCCGAGATCCGCCGGTTTTGACACCGACACCCATTATTTTCACTAAAAATCATTTTTAGCTTCACAGGTAGGCATTTCATCACAAAATCGACAACAGATTGGCACAGCTCAAACCCTAGCCACGGACAGTCGCCGCGACGAAATCGGCCAGTTTTTCAAAACACCGTAAAAAATTCAAAAAATTCAAAAAAATGGGAGACCACCGCGTCACATCATCAAATGTGGCCTACCAACTAGCAAAAATATTAAACTTGCAATACGGATGTTTTCTTGAAAAAGTGTTCTAAGAAACGACCTACCATGAACGAAGATTCCTGGCTTTCAAGCCAAACTAGCAATGATATGGCCGCATCCGATGAATAGTTTCTGATAATATGCCCAAATTTGGCGCATGCCTCCATATTATGATGGCAAACAATGTGGCCAAAGCGAGGTTCCAACTTGTTTAACAAAAAAAAACCGTTTTTCATTTTTTGAATGCTGAAGACATGCGTTTTTCATGAAGCGGCTACAAGGAAGGTCACCCAAAATGGCGCCATTCCATGTCTATCTCAAAGTAGACCCTATTTTACGGACGGTCGCCAAAAAGCATGCATTTCCGACCCTCGTAGCTACTCCCGGCCATTCAGACCACCTTCGGCCGATTCAGCTGGAACCGGCTTGGAATTTGAACTGTGGGTCCTCCATGGCTTACTCGTTATTTTTGCCTAAAAATCATTTTTAGCTTCACGGGTAGGCATTTCATCACAGAATCGACAACATATTGGCATAGCTCAAACCCTAGCCACGGACGACCGCCGCGATGTAATCGGCCGGTTTTTGAAAACACCGTAAAAAATTCAAAAAAATCAAAAAAAATTGGAGACCACCGCGTGACATCATCAAATGTGGCCTACCAACTAGCAAAAATACTAAACTTGCAATACGTATGTTTTCTTGAGCTACTCGGTATGATTTTAACCATGATTTCTACAAAGTTTAAAAAAAAACCTAATTTTTTCTGCCTCAAAACCTCTAAAAACTGGTGAAAATTTCCTCCCACCCCACCAAAATTTCCTCCTAGCACCAAATTTTCCCTCCCACCCCACCAAAATTTCCACCTTCTCTCCCACTACCATGCGGGACCCACCACCCCTCTCCCACTAAACACGCGGGATCCTCCCCACTCCCCCTCCCAAAATTTCCCCATTCCTCCCCTCCAACCTTCTTCCCCACCAACCGCTCACCCCCCCCCCCCCCCCCCGCCTCCCTGTTGTCCGCGTCACGCGCATCACACGACGACGAATCCTCCCCCGACGGCTTAACATCGCCGATCATTGACGACGACGGCTGCTTACATCGCTAAATCCGACGAACAGCAGCGGGCTACATTGACTCCACCGCCGACGGCGGTGGCTACATCGACGACGACCACCGCTGCATCAGCAACATCATCCGCCCCTAGGTACTTCTCCATCTTCCCTCGATATTCTAGGGTTAGGGATATGATTGGTCGTTCGGTGGATCCATGTCCCTTCCTCTGCTGGATCCATCTCCCCTCTGGCGGTTCGGTGGATCATGGGTTAGGATCTTCTAGGGTTAGGATCTCCTGGTCCTTGTTCATGGGGTCATGTTTATTGTTGCATGGGGAATTGGGGATGATCTTCGTCTGGTTCATGGGGTTAGGTTTCATGGGGTTCGTGGGGATGATCGCCCTCTGGTTCATGGCTAGAACATGATGGGGTTAGGGTTCTTGTTTCACGCCATTGCAACAGATGTTGTAGGGGTTTGCATGGTGATTGATATATCACTGCTGTACTAGCAGCCCAGCCTGATTTTTCAAGTAGAAGACTTCTTTTATGTTGTGCCCATGGGGTTTGTAGCAGTGTTCTTCTTTTATGATATGTGCATGAATCTTGTGTTCTTCTTTCCAGTGAACAAGAGAATGCTTAGTAATTATTGTGGTATTGGAATTCCTGGTGTGTTAAGGCAGTATGACTAGTTTTAATATATACTATATTGGTGCTAGATAATTTTGGGTGTTTTAATATACAAGGTTGATTCTAATTGTCGAAATGTCTGAATTTGTGTTCTTCTAGTATGTAGCCATGTTTGGTGTGTAGAGGCAACATAATCAATAGTTGACTATAGTTTTTTCATTTGCTTTTGTACTTCTGCAAGTATAGTTGTTTCATGCTTTACCAGTGGCAACATCTAGTTGTTTTGAAGGTCCTCCTGATATACTCTTCTAAATTGCCTGCATAAGCATGATTTCAAGGCATACTATTATTGTTAACACTACTTGCTTCTTTATTCATCAACTATTGGGAAATCAGTTGCTCTGAATGCATTAGCTTGCCTCCATTAGGGAAAACAATTGAGTAATTCATTTTCTTATAGATGATTGCATGTACATGGATAAAATTGCAAGTTAAAACATAAAAGTAATTGTTGTAAATAGTTGTTTTTGCTAATCCACATTACTGAAGTATAATTCGTGTGTACTGTATTTGTATCCAACTATATATAATTGTAATACATGTGAGTTGTGTTCTTGTCTCTGGTACCACAACCTTAATCCACTTAGCTTGATGTAGTTTGCTTCACATATATTGCTGCTAATACATTGCTTCACATATATAGTTTACTTTAATTCAGTTGCTTGCTAGCATACATAGGGTTAGGGTTTGCATCAGCAGTACTACTAGCACTTTGCTTGCTTGTTGTGTACTTTATATGAGGCACTAGGAAGATTCCTTGATGTACATTACTACATCCTGCTTGATGTAGTGAAGATATTAAGAGATGCTTCATATCTTTCTAGTGTACATGCATGCTTGTTTAGTGCACTTACATGTTTGCTTAATTAATAACACTAGATCACTGTATTGTTGATCCATCAAGTTTGTTTCACATGTATTACATGTATGTGCATGATGGTCCAAATGTTTTCCTTTATTGATACAAGTGAAGGAAATATGCCCTAGAGACAATAATAAAGTAATTATTTATTTCCTTATATCATGATAAATGTTTATTATTCATGAGAATTGTATTAACCGGAAACATAATACATGTGTGAATACATAGACAAACAGAGTGTCACTAGTATGCCTCTACTTGACTAGCTCGTTGATCAAGATGGTTATGTTTCCTAACCATAGACATGAATTGTCATTTGATTAACGGGATCACATCATTAGGAGAATGATGTGATTGACTTGACCCATTCCGTTAGCTTAGCACTTGATCGTTTAGTTTGTTGCTATTGCTTTCTTCATGACTTATACATGTTCCTATGACTATGAGATTATGCAACTCCCGTTTACCGGAGGAACACTTTGTGTGCTACCAAACGTCACAACGTAACTGGGTGATTATAAAGGTGCTCTACAGGTGTCTCCGAAGGTACTTGTTGGTTGGCGTATTTCGAGATTAGGATTTGTCACTCCGATTGTCGGAGAGGTATCTCTGGGCCCTCTCGGTAATGCACATCACTTAAGCCTTGCAAGCATTGCAACTAATGAAGTTAGTTGCGGGATGATGTATTACGGAACGAGTAAAGAGACTTGCCGGTAACGAGATTGAACTAGGTATTGAGATACCGACGATCGAATCTCGGGCAAGTAACATACCGATGACAAAGGGAACAACGTATGTTTTTATGCGGTCTGACCGATAAAGATCTTCGTAGAATATGTAGGAGCCAATATGAGCATCCAGGTTCCGCTATTGGTTATTGACCGGAGACGTGTCTCGGTCATGTCTACATAGTTCTCGAACCCGTAGGGTCCGCACGCTTAACGTTACAATGACTCGTATTATGAGTTTATTGTGTTTTGATGTACCGAAGGTTGTTCGGAGTCCCGGATGTGATCACGGACATGACGAGGAGTCTCGAAATGGTCGAGACATAAAGATTGATATATTGGAAGGCTATATTTGGATATCGGAAACGTTCCGGGTGAAATCGGGATTTTACCGGAGTACCGGGGGGTTACCGAAACCCCCGGGGGTTATTGGGCCTACATGGGCCATAAGGGAGAAGAGGAGGGCCGGCCAGGGCAGGCCACGCGCCGCCTCCCCCCTAGTCCAAATAGGACAAGGAAGGGGGGCGACGCCCCCCTTTCCTCTTTCTCCCTTCCCCCTTCCTTTTCCAACAAGGCAAGAGAGGGGAGTCTTACTCCCGGTGGGAGTAGGACTCCTCCAGGCGCACCCCTAGGGCCGGCCACACCTCCCCCTCTCCCTCCTTTATATACGGGGGCAAGGGGGCACCCCATGACACACAAGTTGATCTTCGTGATCGTTCCTTAGCCGTGTGCGGTGCCCCCTTCCACCATATTCCACCTCGGTCATATCGTAGCGGTGCTTAGGCGAAGCCCTGCGTCGGTAGAACATCATCAACGTCATCACGCCGTCGTGCTGACGAAACTCTCCCTCAACGTTTTGCTGGATCGGAGCTCGAGGGACGTCACCGAGTTGAACGTGTGCAGAACTCGGAGGTGCCATACGTTCGGTACTTGGATCGGTCAGATTGGGAAGACGTACGACTACTTCCTCTACGTTGTGTCAACGCTTCCGTTACTGGTCTACGAGGGTACGTAGACAACACTCTCCCCTCTCATTGCTATGCATCACCATGATCTTGCATGTGCGTAGGAATTTTTTTTGAAATTACTACGTTCCCCAACAACAAGTGCATCATTTTACTTTATCCCTGTTGTATCTGATTGTTGTTTATTCTATTTTGCAAGCACCACCTCAAGATCATCCATGGCAAGGATGATAAGGTAAAACATGAGGCCAATCGTTGGTATGCAACTTGCTCCTTGTGGTTATACTATCAGTTTCATAAAATATGTGTCTTAATATGCTAAGTGAAATGCATTGCTGCAATCTGAATAAGCTGGCTTAATTGTGTCTATGTGCTGTTAGTCTTCCTTACCTAAATAACTAGGATTAAATGATAATAAAATTTCATAAGATATGTTTGGATGTCTGTCCATGCATTCCAAACATTCACCTAATAGTTACGTTTCCTTTATCATGCAAAGAAGAGCCTCTCACCGAGTACGAGAAGGTTAGGGGTAGAAAAATCATGAGGAACAATCAGATGTTCCAGTCCCTTGGCATCGGTGCAATAGCATCGATGATTAGGAAAAAAATGGTGTACAAGAAGGTAGAAGTGATGAGGTTCAAGAAGGTAGTGGAGTTATCAATGATGACCCAGAGTACAATCCTAAGGAGGACGAAGTTATTGATGGAGAGGAAGTGGATGATGTTGTAGTGAACAAGATTGTTAAGGTGCAAACTCTGTCTTGCTTGGAGGGTTGGGGTTCTTTTATGCTATGTTATTCCTTGTGCTCACATATTTCTCTTGTGATCTAATGCTTTTTTCCGTGCTGTTTATACAAGGCACTGAAGGAATCTAGAACGAAGAGGCCTGGTGTTAAGAAGACAGTCAGCAAGAAGAAGAAGAAGAAGAAGAGCTCAGAAACATCAGCTGCAATGCCTCCAGGAAGGGTGATGGCCCCAGCTCCAGGACAAAAAAAGAGGATCCTGGAACCTGATGAACCTTCCCTTGATAGAGTCACAAGGCAGAAAGTAAAGATGGCGACTGCGACGGACCATCAGGAAAGTCTGTTGCGCATGGACTCTGAGACCTCGGTGCAAATGGGTGATGAGTTGCCGCCCATGGATGAAGGAACCATTCTCAGCATGGATGGAAGTGGCACTGTCTGCCTAGATGAAGTAGCAACCATCTGCATTGATGAAGCAGGCACTATCCACATAGACCTCAGCCCTGTTGCACCTTCTATTGACAGGAATGCTGTCATCAATGAAGAAGAACAGCAGCTTGTGCTTCAATCAGGTAAGTTGACCTTTGCAATGCTATCTTTTACTAGTGAATTTTCCAAATAGAATGATCATGTATGCTTTTGTTGATTCCTGCATTTGTCGATTTCTATTTTAATTTATGAGTTCATTTTCATTTTCAGATGCAATGACTACCAAGACTAGACTTAGAAAGGTCAAAGGGCTAGAGAGGATCACCAAGTCGCTTGGTAGCAAGGTGCCTATCCAAATTGCCGAAGGGATGAAGCGTCCAGAGAAGCCTCTGCAGGCAGCAAAGCTTGCTTCTGAGTGTGGACTCGTTGCAAGAAGCCATCTTTCGGTTCTTCCTCACTTCAAGCTATACAAGAAAAATGCTAGTCTATTGGAGAACTACATTGGGAAAGTTGTTGTAAGCTACTTGTTTCATAGTTAATGTGCTATCTATTTTCTGTTACACCTATGCATGATCACTAATATTGTTCCTACCTTGTTTGTTGTCTTAGTAGGAAAATTTTGAGATGAACACAGACTCAGAGACCATCAAGACCGCGTGCAAAGATATTCTGCAGAAAAATTCAAAGAACAGACGCCATCAGATCAAGAAGAAGTATTTTGAGTAGCCGCAAATAAAGTCAGCATTAAGTCTCCGGTGCCTGATCTAACGGATGGTGAATGGCAAGCTCTGGTGGAGATGTGGTCTACCCGAAGACACAAGGTTTGTCTCTCCTTTGTTTGATGCTTTATGTTCTGCACATGATATGCTAGTGCTAGATCATGCTGACAGTATGCTTTTTTGTAGGAAACCTGTGTGTCGAACAAGATGAATCGAGGAAAAATCGTGTACAATAAGAGAACTGGTTCCAGGCACTACACAGCACACATTTTTGCCACTGTGAGAAATTTTCTCTAGAGACCTTACCGTTTGATCCTCACTGAAAAACATTTCTGATTCTTTCTGAATAACATTTTCATTTCTGTTGAAAAACATTTCAGAAAGAAGAGCGTAAGGGTGAGGAGCTGTCTGTGATTGACTTTTTTAAGGCCACCCACAACAGCAAGAAGCACGGGTTTTCGGAGCCAGACAAGACTGCTATAGTAAGTCACTCCATGCTTTGCCCTATTTGATTCACAGCCAGCTTTGATGCTTTGATGATTTGATGATGTTTGATTCGGAGCCAGTCAAGAACACACGCTATGTTCCATGCTTTGATGATGTTTGATAGTTCAACAAAGATATCAGAACTTGCTGTAGCTATTTGTTGCATTTTTTATGATATCATGAAATTTGATCTGAATGTTAGTTTGATGATCGGCTCACTCAGTAAGCCATCTTATATAGAACCACGATTCTAGGCTTAATGAATTGATCATATTGTTCCAATTGCATGTCTCCAGGTCACTAGTCATCATCTTCTTGTATAGATTTTGTGTGCTGGTTTGATTACTTCAAATAATCCATTTGTGTGCTGGTTTGGTTTCTCTTGCTTGGTTTGGTTTGCAAACTGTGAAATAGATCTCCCACTAATGCCTATCATTTTCCTCCATATGCTAGCTTGAGATGGAAAAAATGAAGGACGTGTCGGTACCAGAAGGTGCAGAGCCAAAGTCTGCTGTTGAAATTGTCGAAGAAGTTCTCAAGACCGAAGTCAAGCAAAGCACATTCCTCAGGAATGTTGGGCTCCAGTCATCTAGGAACTCCAGCAAAGCAACTGCTGAAGTGGCTGCTCATGTTCGTGACCTTGAGCAGAAGCTGGAGAGGTCTGAGCTTCAAGCTGAAGTGATGCAAGAAGAATTGGCGGCAATCAAGATGAAGGCGGAAGAATCTAAAGCTGCACGCGACAAGGAACTTGAGCTGCTGCGCAATAAGTCTCAAGAGCAGGAAGAGAAGTTAGCCCACTTGATGGCTCTCTTTGGAGCTAAGGCAGTTTGATGGTTGTGCAGTTTGAGTAGGTAGTTGCATTGCTACCTAGTTTGATGGCTGTTTGATGGCTGTGAACCTCTTGTGCATTTTGTCTTTGAGCATTTTGTTGCATTGCTGCCTGTGAAGTTATGTGAACCTGTGAAGTTATGTGATCTTATGAACCTATGAAGTTATGTGAACCTGTGAAGTTATGATCTTGTGAACCTGTGTTTATTTCCTGTGAAGTTATGTGGATCACTTGTGCACCTGGGCCTTGCTGTTTGAACCTGGGCTTGTGGATCACTTGTGCACCTGGGCCTTTCTGTTTATAGTTATGCAAAATAAGAACCTGGGCTCTAAAAAGGCCGAGGCCCAAACAAGAATTAGACTAAAAAGGCTTGGGCCTAAAAAAAGAAATGACTATAAGAAAAAAAAATTATGAAAGGCTGCATAACAGAAAATAAAAAGGCCAAGGCCCAAATTCGAACTAGACTAAAAAGGTTGTGGACCAAAACAATGGTGGACTATAAAAAAATTCATCAAAAAAGGCTCCATTCCCAGAAAATAAAACGCCAAATTATTGGGCCAGGCCCATGCAGATAAGCAAAATAAAGAGAAAAAAATTAAATGGGCTGAATTATTGGGCTTGGCCCATGTACACAGCTGAAATGGACCGGGCTGATTCTATTTTACGACCTTTTCATTTGGTCGTAATTCTGCCACGCCAGCTTGCCACAGTGGATCTGACGTGGTGTGGTCGGATTGCTAGTGACCAAAATAATTGGTCGTTAAATCTATGACCATTTTTGGTCATAAACATCTACGACCATTCCAAAACAAAGGTCGCTAAGGTCAGTTTACGACGGCCAGCTTTTGACCTTATGTTTTTGTCACAAAAAGGTCACAAATGGAAAACTGTGACCATTCAGTGACCAATAGTGGTGGTCACAAGTTGACATATTTCTTGTAGTGGGCCTAGAGATAGCTCTCCGACAATTGGAGTGACAAATCCTAATCTTGATCCATGCCTTCTCAACAAATACCATCTGAGACACCTGTAGAGCACCTTTATAATCACCCAATTACGTTGTGAAGTTTGGTAGCACACAAAGTGTTCCTCTGGTATTTGGGAGTTGCATGATCTCATAGTCATAGGAACATGTATAGTTATGGAGAAAGCAATAGCAACAAACTAAACGAACATCATGCTAAGCTAACGGATGGGTCAAGTCATTCACATAATTCTCTAATTATGTGATCCCGTTAATCAAATGACAACTCATGTCTATGGTTAGGAAACATAACCATCATTGATTTAACGAACTAGTCAAGTAGAGGCAAACTAGTGATACTCTGTTTGTCTATGTATTCACACATGTACTAAGTTTCCGGTTAATACAATTCTAGCATGAATAATAAACATTTATCATGATATAAGGAAATATAAATAACAACTTTATTATTGCCTCTAGGGAACATTTCCTTCATTTACTACTTAGTAATACTTGGTGATGCATGACAGGTTGTTGCCCTCGCGGTGGAGTGTTAGTTATAAATGTTTGTAGATGGATGTTAGTCTATACGTACATGAATGGTATTGCTTGTATAATATCATCGCAACACATGTTATGATTTTCCATGCTTGTTTTCATCATTCATTACACACACACTTATGTTTATATTTACATTGGTGTGTCGTTGTTACTTGCAAAGATGTTGTTAGGGAACCCATGAACCGCAATACAACTTGTCGCATAGAAACAAGCAGTACTTGTACATGCACTTCTATTTTTTGCAATTATTTATGCCGAAAGTAGAAAACACTTCCAACAATACAATACACCCAAAACTTGTAACTATCAAAACTAGTGAGATTGACAATCTCACTAGAGTCGTTGGGGACACAAGTGAAGTTCTTAACCCATGTTGCAGTAGTCATTGGACCAGAATGTGTTGATACTATAAATTTATAACCTTTTTAAAAAACCGAGGAGACTTATCACTTGCTTTTAACACTTAGACTTGGGAGACCAACATTTCTTCTAGGAGTAGATACATAGAGCAACAAGCAACACCTATGCCCATGAGGCAATCCTTAGACTACTAACATGTTAGACATTAGAATACATCCATGTTGGATGAGCCAGGAAAAGATTCTAAACTTTGGCATAGCCTGGGCCTCCCATATAGTTTTTGTCATGTATTTTGGATCCAGCCGTGAATCTGGGTTTGTAGGAGAAGGCCGCGGAGTAAATCCCATCCATATTTTATCTAGACATGAAGATGGGATTTGTAGGCCAATGCCATAGAGTAAATCCCATCAATTATTACTTCAAGCTGATGTGTGTTGGGTTGGGTTGGTAGGACCTGATTGGTTTAGGGCGGACGCCATGCATTGATGGATAGTACTAATTGAGCTAGTGTGGCAGACCGTGCGACATCTAGTTGTTGTCCTTTATCTCTTTCATTCAGGAAGCCTTTTGTGATCTTGAATAAACCAGGTGCCCGTAAACGAAACGGCACTTGATCACTGCAGTTTTCATGTCCAAAGAGTGGTTTACCACCGCAACTGGTGGCAATCTCCTCCCCTTCCTAACTTATTCTTTGATATTCCCCCAATCTAACATGAATAGGTATTTATCTTCCCTAATAATATTTTTCTGAGAATGTTAAGCTAATGTTTGATAAGTTGAAAATGTATGCATTCCTGCAAACTTTATCTCCCCTAGGTATTTGGTTATTTTTAATTACCAATGAAAGCACACCTAGGCATCTAAGTGAATTTCAGAAATCATTGATGAGAAATAAAGGGACTAATGCATGTGCTAAGTGTATGAACATCCTAGAAAAGTGTCACTTGGCAAGCAACGTGACCCCCCACCCCAAAGGAAATTTTCTGTGACGGTCATACTTTGATGTAGATCTACACATTCCTTTTTTCTTCATGGAGAAGGCTACCTCTTTGGATTACTTTGTCAGAGATCCCAAAGCCACCCCCAAACTTCCATTGGAAGTAATCCTTAAAGTTTGAGTGAGGAATTAGGAAGGGATGGAATCCTACTTGATATTCAAGTTCTTCCCCCATTTGCAAGAGCATTTCAATAATTCGCTGAGCCTTTTCTGTCTTATATCTCTTGTAGGTTAGGGACTCCTAATCGGTTGGTGTCACTGGGAGGATTCAAGCTGTGGATTTGCCCCATGATTTTGGGAAGGTTGGAGGCCAGCTTCAAGGCCTACCTTTAGCGGCTGAGCACAAGATTTGTTTGTCAAATCTCGAGGAGAAGAAGGCTAGACATTTTGTTGTCATTGGGAAGCCTTGCGCCACTTGGCCTCACAAGTGAAGAATAGTGTCATCTCAAAGACTTGAGCCTTGGGATACATCACTTTGGCTTTTTGTGCCCCTTTGTTTAATTACTCTTGTTACTTACTTGCTTAGTGGTTAACTAGATAGTTTATCTTCTTCTATATTGTTTTCTAGTCATATCTTGTGGTGTGCCTTCATGATGTGGAAGGGAAAAGGTAGTGGGTTCCAACTACTTAAGAATAGAAAACTAGGAATACAATGCAGGAAATTGCACCATGCTATCGTATGTGTTTTATGTGATTATTTATCTTATTCTTGTACAAGACTAGTTTTTTAAAAGCATATGATTTCTACAAGTTCTACAACAACGCGTGGATATCCTATAATATTTATTTAAGTTTTGGCTGGCCCATCGATTTTTGCTCTCCATCAAAATTATGTGGGCCCACCCGTGCCACACACACGCTCGATGTTACTAGAACCGTAGTTTCTAGAAACATCTGTTTCCAACCCATTTTTTGAATGGTAGAAGGGTCTGGAAGGACTTAGATTCATATTAGACAAGCATCAAGGCACATCTTACAGAAGGACCATCAAAAAGTGAAAGTAACATTTTGGTCCAAACATTATTCATACAGATCATGAAAAATGAAGCAAGCAAGCAATCCAGTTTTGGGTGCAGACCTAGTTGGTTATCGAGTTGTCTTGCCTACCTCAAATAAAGTTGACAATATTTGGCAAGTCTTGGTATTGCCAATATTTGGTAATTCCAACATTTGGCTAGCCAAATATCGGTAGCAAACCAATCATTCTCTAGGAATGCTAGGTTGAGATAAAAATATCTACCTCCATTTTTCCACCACGGACGAGGGGAGAGGGGCGGGGGGGTAGAAGAAGCCAGGAACGATAAGTGGTGGAACTCCACATGGTCGCCATCCCCGACTAGAAGATGTTGCAATCCGTCCTCACCCGAGAGAGAAACCAAAGATGAAGGAGAGATGCTATAAGGTTTTTCGTTAGCTGCCTGATGCATCCCCAGTCAAGGATCATGGCAGCAAGGAAAGAAACTAAGAGGAATTAAAGTAGGCACTAGATCCGGGGATCCATCAAGCTTATTGAAAGGGTTACGATGCAGAAGCCATCATCTGTTTCTGGCACCCACCAACGAAGCATCGTGAGGAAGAGGAATCCGACTACCTAGCTTCGGACGCTACTTATGAGTGTTGGACACCAACCCGACCGGCATGACGCTAACTTTCGACATAGCACCAAACGGTGCCAAATGGTCACAAACGCTAGACCCTGCGACTACTACTATTCTATACAATGGCACATCCTCCTCTTCCATTCCCACTTCACACTACAAGAAAAAATTTGTAAGCCGTGTACCTAATACACTCGGCTTATGCCGATTTAAACTCGGTTTATATATAAGTCGAGTAAAACTCCCGGCTTATAGTACACGGCTTACAATGGACCGGCTTATCAGGTATAAGCCGGGTGCCGTGACAAAAACACTCGGTTTATACATAAGCCGAGTGTTTATAGGTGGCACTCGGTTTAATAAAGTAACATAACGGCAGTTGGACGTTAACGGCCACGTGTCACCGTCTCTATAAGCCGAGGGCCGAGGTGAGCAACACGGTTTATACATAAACCGAGGGCCAAGATGAGCAGCCCGGTTTATACATAAACCGAGGGCCATCGTGTCGGCTTATATTTGACAGGGCCATGGCATATATTCCTATAAGCTAGGTGCTAGATCCCTGAGATACTCGGCTTATAGCCCAGATAGCATATTATTTTTTTGGCTTCAGAGGGCAGCAACAGCAACATTTAAATATATATATATATATATATATCCAGCAATACATATCTAACAAATATGTCTAGCAATATATATACAGGACAGCACTATTCTAATCCCAAGATTAGAATAGTTATTTGGATCATGTCATGCCTATATAGGAGGCGTGGAGGTCCTCCCGAACTCGATCGAAAAAAAATACCGACCGTCTGTCCCCACCTCGCGTACATCCCGCACCTCGATCCCCCACATCCCGCATCGTGAACCTCCACCCGGTCGCACCTAGAAACCCTGGGCGCCATCGCCCGGCAGGAACCAGGGAGGCTCCACCGCCTACCAGATCCCTTCAGCGGTGATGACCTCCCCAGATCCCCTGCCGCCGCCGCGACCTCCCAGACCTCCCCACTGCCTCGCCATGACCGCACCACGACCTCCCTACCGCCACCGCGGCCGCACTCCGCCTCCAACCGCATCACCGGCAACCACTATCCCTCTTCCAACTCGCCTCCAACCACCTCACTCCCCATGCACCGCCAACAAGGCTTCCCCACCCCCCATGATTCTCGGCCGGATCCGCTACTCCTCCACGGGTCTGGCCAACCGCCTCGCCGGCCGTGGATCCGCCACCGGGACCAATCTCGACGCTGCCTGCCTCCACCATGCACTGGTGCCCCATTGAACTCTGACCACAACGACGAATACCAACGTTGCAGGTATTGCCTCTCCCTCCCTCTCCCCAATCTCTCCCCTATCTTCAATAATCTCTATCTCTTCTTTAGGATTTAAACTTCTTTGAATTTGCACAAAAAATTACTGCAAAAAATGTTTCTGTATTGGCTTATGGTGTCTGAACTGCAGGTCTTCACACTTTGTCCGAGTGTCGCTCTAGATGAGCAGTGACAACAAAGGGAAACAAAGGTTAAAAATGGTGCTCACGCTCATGCACACCTCTCTCTACAAGCTCGTCCCAGCCAACGCATTTGCTGCTCCTGCGAGACGCTTGCCACTGCTACTTCTGTGTGGTGCAATGCTCTTTCAAAGTGTTTTGCCTTTGTTGCCCGCTAGGTGTTTGTGAAAATGTCTACTAGGGAGATGCTATGTAATACATTTATGGCTGAAGATAGAATAAAAGCACCATTTTTAGATTCATTTTTTGGCTGGTGCCTCATGAAGTATTTCAATGCTCTCCAATGGATGGATCGTGTATTGTTGGATTTACCAAACTAATGTAACAGATCACTAGGTTGTTCAACTTTTAAGCTGAAGAAAAACTGCACAATTAAGATATTCACGAAAATGAGCTCGATCGCTTATCATTTCTATGGTACCAGCACGAGGAACAACTCGTCCTATTTTGCAGCAGTGGATGATGTTGTTTGAGGAGGACTGGAGTTCAGAGTGATGTTGTACAATTAGTGATTTTAAATATCTAAAATACAAATTTGGAAGTTTAAAAAATTTGCGCAACAAGTTCAAAAAAAGTGGTTCAAAAATCTTTATAATGGATTTTCCTTGTTTGTAAAAAATTAGAGAAGTTCAAATTAAAAAGTGGAGAATTTCAAAAGATTGTATAAAAACCGATTTTCCCTATTCAATAAAAACTAGAAGTTCAAATTAAAATTAATGGCACGATATCATTGTTTATATAAAAAAGCATTTTCCCCGTTACTAAGCAATAAAACTAAGAAGTTCAAATTTTAAAAATGGTGAAGTTCGATGTCTATAAAAAATCTGGATTTTTCACATTATTAAAAAATAAAACCAAGAAGTTCAAAATTTTAAAAGAAAAAAGTTCAAAAAACTCGATTTTCCTCGTTACTAAAGAATAAAACTAAGAAGTTCAAATTAATATAAAAGAGAAGTTCAAAGTTGATAAAAACCTCAGATTCTCATTCTAAAGAATAACTAAATAAGTTCAAATTAAAATAAGGGAACAACAAAAAAAGTTTTAAAAAGATTTTCCCCTTTTCAAAAAATTCAGATTTTCCCCGATACTAAATATTAAACCAAGAAGTTCAATTTTAAAAAAGAGAGTAATTCAATGTACATTAATAACTCTGTTTTTCTCATTACTGAAGAATAAAACCAACAAGTTCAAAATTAAAAAGTTAGAGTGGTTCGATATAGAAGTTCGATGATTATAGAAAACTCAGATTTTCCTCGTTATAAAAGAATGGAAACAAGAAGTTTAAAAATAAAATAACAAGAAGTTCAACTTTTAAAAATAGAGCGCTTCAAAATTTTATAAAAATGGATTAAGAAATAAAACCAAGAAGTCCCTATTAAAAAGAAGGAGAAGTTCGATGATTATAGAAAACTCAGATTTTCCTCATTATTAAAGAATGGAAACAAGAAGTTCAAAAATAAAATAACAAGAAGTTCAACTTTTAAAAAATAGAGCGCTTCAAAATTCATAAAAGAAGGATAAAAGAAATAAAACCAGAAAGTTCATATTAAAAAGATGGAGAAGTTCGATGACTATAGAAAACTCAGATTTTCCTGTTATTAAAGAATGGAAACAAGAAGTTCAAAAAAATATAAAGAAGTTCAACTTTTAAAAAATAGGGCGCTTCAAAATTTCGTAAAAAAGATTAAGAAATTCAAATTAATATTCATAAAAAACTCAGATATTTTCATGTAACCGTGAGAAGTTTAGATTGATAACCGTTAGAAGTTCATGTACTACACGGTGTGCATTTTGTATTAAAAAGGAATAAAAGAGCAAAGACTAAAAATTTTGTTGTTATAAGTTCAAGTCCTCGGTCGGATGAAAAATTATTGTGAGAGAGGTTTGCATAAAAGGAATATCATTTGTGTAATACTCACGAATGAATGAGATAATTACAAACGAAAGTACGTCACAGAAGTTCAACGTGAAAACAGCATGAAGTTCAACTACTACGCTGAATGAATTTAAGATGAAAAACTTTTAAAATCATCACGAGTATGAAAAAACGATCAACATGGGAAATTTATGTGCTTATAGCAGCTTTCCATTGGTATATCACTTGCTCAATTCCGGTGAGTGGGTGGAGAGTTACGAGCAGTGGATGGAGACCTACGAGCAAAAAAAATCACGTGAAAAATAGAGTAAAGTTCAGGTACACGCGTCGAGAAGTTCAGGTTCTTCACGCGGTACATTTTCGAAGAATCTGTTTCGCGATAAAGGCAGAACGCATGATCCCGCCGTTTTTGAAATTACTTGAAAACGGCTAGGAATCAGAGAAAACCATCAACATGAAAAAGTTTCGCATTTTCCATAGCTTTTCAGTGGTATATTATTTGCACCATTCAGATAAAGTTTGTAGAAATTACGGCGAAAATACGATTTTCACCATTTTTGAAACTGACTTAAAACCATAAAGAATTGGGAGAAACAGTACATACCAAAAAGCTTCGCATTTACTCTAGCTTTTCCAACGCCATATCAGTTGCTGCATTCGGACGCACGGTTAAAAAATTAGCTCGAAAATACGAATTCGGTAGGACTTGCACCATTTTCTAAATTACTCTTAAACCATTCAAAATTAGAAAAAAAAACTTTCCAGATGAAAAAGTAGCATATTTTCATAAGCTTTCCAAAGCCGTATCATATGCCTCCATTGGATTAGCCGTTTAGAAATGACATCGAAAAAACGAACTCAGCTGTTCGGTTTACGAAATTTGATATTTTTTCAAATTACTCTTTAACCATAGGGAATTAGAGAAAACTTTCAACATGTGTAAGGAGCGGTTTTGCTGCAGCTTTTCAACGCCATATTATATGCCTCATTCCGATAAACGGTTTAGAAATGCGATCAAAAATACGATTCACGTTTTTTGTGCGAAGAAAAAATGGTTTTCAAAACTGCTCTTAAACCGCTTATATTTTGCCAAAAATTTAAGTTGGGTCATGATATTGGTGTCCATAGCTTTCCAACGGTATATCGCAAGCCCCATTTGGGCAATGTTTGCGGAAGTTCAACCAAGTTCACAGGGAAGTTCAACGTACTACTAGCGGGGCAGGTCAGGTTGTGATCAGAATATTATTCTGATCCCGTGATCAGAATAGTGTTTATGTATATATATATCCAGCGAAGGTTCACATCAACAATATATTACAACTTGACAACATAACAAACCGACCATTAGTTCAATGTCCATGCATGCATACATTCCAAGTTCACACATGCATACATATCCAACGAAGGTTCACAACAACATCCTTACATATGCAACAAGAGCTCACAAACGAAAGCATGACTTCCAAGTTCACACTAAGCATGAACCAAAAAGATGCAATGAGCTTCCACCACAGCATGTATGCCCACCGTCGATGGCATCTGTGATGGAACCTGTAAGTCCATTACCACACGCATGAGATTCTAAAGTTAAGTTGCAAACGATCGATAAGGGACAAGAGTCAACAAGAATCAACATATAAGAATTCACACAGATACTAGAAGATTCACAACAAGTTCTATCTTGAAGCCCTCGATCTAGCACGCAAAAATATACATCCAGGTCCGCAATAAGGCTCTTCAGCTTGCATCTTCGACACGGACATCTTATCTCCGTCTCGTTCTTTTGAAGCATCTCGGCCTTCGCGAAGCTCAAAAACCTATTCACGATGCCTTCGGTCATTGTGCGGACCATGGTCGCCTGCGGGGTAGAGCAAAACGATATTTTAGAACCAAGAAAAAATTTGGCATGACCTTCCCTAAAAATAGGACCAAAAAGAATGCATAGTGCCAAAATTCTCGCCGAAACGGAAATGAATCAACATTCCGGCAAAATATTGGCAACTATCACATTTCAAATACCGGTACCTGCAAACACAAACATATATGCAACACCACAAACACATGCAACAACACAAACATACATAGATCTAGCTAGGCCACAAAAAGTGCATGTGCACGTTGTTGGAGTGAGCTAGGGAGTAAAAAAGTAGATCTACATCATGAAGATAGCTTTCCCCTTACTTACCTATCAAAAAAAGGTAATTTCACCACTTAATTTTGATGAATCTATGGTGGAAATGAGGTGAGGAGGAGGCAGCCGAAAGCATGGAGAAGGAGGTGGAGGAAATGAAGTGGGGAAAGTGAGTGGGTAGGTGTGGCTGTCCAAAATATCTTGTTGGGGTCTCAGGTTACTAATGGCGCACCACCTGCAAATGCGCCATTAGTAACCCTGGTTACTAATGGTGCACCTGCAGGTGGTGCGCCATTAGTAATTTTGCAGAAAAGTAAAAAAAATATATACTAATGGCGCACTTTACAGGGTGCGCCATTAGTAGTTTAAACTAGTAATGGCGCACTGTGAGGCGGTGCGCCATTAGTAGTTTTGCAAAAAAAAGAATAAAAAAAATTCAGTACTGGCGCACTCCCTGTCTGGTGCGCCATTACTAGTTAGAACTAGTAATGGCGCACTTCGGTAGGATGCGCCATTAGTATGTATGTAAAAATGAAAAAAAAATTATCACTAGTGGTGCACCTATTTTCTGGTGCGCCATTAGTGTCTTCCACACTAATGGCGCATCACCAACTAGTGCGCCATTAGTATATAGTAGTGGCGCACTACTTCCCTGGTGCGCCATTAGTGTCAATCCTATCTATAGCCCTTTTCCTAGTAGTGGGGACCATAGAATATTCTCAAGTATTAGCAGCTGAGTTGTCAATTCAACCACACCTGAAAACTTAATATCTGCAGCAAAGTAATATGATCGTAGTGATAACGGTAACGAAAGGTAACAATAGTAAAAGTAGTGTTTTTGGTATTTTGTAGTGATGATAGCAATAGCAATGGAAAAGTAAATAAGCGAAGAACAATATATGGAAAGCTCGTAGGCAATGGATCAGTGATGGAGAATTATGTCGGATGCAGTTCATCATGTAACAGTCATAACCTAAGGTGACACAGAACTAGCTCCGGTTCATTGATATAATGTAGGCATGTATTCCGAATATAGTCATACATGCTTATGAAAAAGAACTTGCATGACATCTTTTGGCCTACCCTCCCCTGGCAGCGGGGTCCTTACGAAAACTAAGAGATATTAAGGCCTACTTTTAATAGAGAACCGAAACAAAGCATTAACACATAATAAATACATGAACTCCTCAAACTACGATCATCACCGGTAAGTATCCCGATTATTGTCACTTCGGGGTTAACGGATCATAACACATAAAAGGTGACTAAGACTTGCAATATACAATCAAGAACACTCATATATTGATGAAAACATAATAGGTTCATATCTGAAATCATGGCACTCAAGCCCTAGTGACAAGCATTAAGCATAGCAAAGTCATAGCAACATCAATCTCAAAACATAATAGACACTAGGAATCAAACTCTAACAAAACTAACTCAATTACATGATAGATCTCATCCAACCCATCACCGTCCAGCAAGCCTGCGATAGAATTACTCACACACGGCGGTGAGCATCATGATATTGATGATGGAGGATGGTTGATGATGACGATGGCGACGGATTTCCCTCTCCAGAGCCCCGAACGGACTCCAAATCAGCCCTCCCGAGAGGTTTTAAAAATTGGTGGTGGCTCCGTATCGTAAAACGCGATGATTTCTTCTCTCTGATTTGTTTCTCCCTGAAACTCAATATATGAAAGTGAAATTGGAGTTGGAGAGGCAATAGGGGGCCCATGAGGTAGGGAGGCACGCCCTAGGGGGGAGGCACGCCCCCCACCCTCATGGCAAGGTGGTGGGCCCCCTGACCTTCATCTTTGGAAGGTATTTTTCTTATTTTCTGAAAAGTGTCTTCGTGAAGTTTTAGGTCATTCCGAAAACATTTCCTCCTACACATAAATAACACCATGGTAGTTCTGCTAAAAACAGCGTCAGTCCAGATTAGTTCCATTCAAATCATGCAAGTTATAATCCAAAACAAGGACAAAAGTGTTTAGAAAAGTAGATACGTTGGAGACGTATCATTATGTAACTAGGTCTGAGGCATCCAACACATGAACTAGAATCAGCATGTACAACAGCAAGTGGTAGGGTAGAAAATTTCTACCTGTACTAAACATACACCAGACATCCAGCTTTCCATCCCTAGCAACTAAAGTCTCAAAATTTACAGTTTCTTCAAATAGTAGCAGTGCAAACTCACAACTCTTCACATAATGATTGAGTGCCCAGCACAACATACCATTGAGTTGATTTGGCCACATTGAGGCCTTGCGCTGCAGCCAATGTTTCAGTAACTCCTCATCTCCTAAAAATTTCTGTCTTTTTCCATGAACACCTACTACACCTGCATGACGAAACAATCAATTACTTCACTTGGCTGTAGCAAAAGTGGTGAATATACATAACTACAATTACCCTTGCATAAGCTGAACCGGTCATGGAGAAAAAACGAGTAACAAATGACCACGCAGCCAACGCCACACAAACATATGTATTATCAGATTATGGTACTTACAAGAATAGCCTGTAAACAAATTTATGAAAAAGACTAGCACCTTGATTTTAAAATATGTGATGTAACTAGGTCGAGGCATCCAACAGATTGACTACAATCAGCATGTACAACAGCAAATGGTGAGCTACAAAATAAACAGGGCAGTGAGGTGTGATAAGTTATTTATAAAGCAGGATTGGGCTTCCCAAAAAAGACCACATGAGCAATAAGAGGGTAGTCTAGTGTGATAATTTATTTGTAGATGAAAAGAGCATAACTAGTAATGTAGACATCTAGGGCAAGGTAGCAACCTTTTACCATATAAAATCAACACATTTTCTTCATCCAATTTAGTCCACAAAGAATGGAAGCACTAACCAAACAATGTATATCCAGTAGCAATTTTAGGGAACAATGACAGTGAGCTAGATCAGGTGCAAAATGAAATGCCATTCATGAGCATAAGCATCAACCATAAACGCATCATCTAGAACAAGATATGATATGAATTGCAGAATTTGGTCATACCACTACACAAGAACCTGGAATCGTGGTGCACAACCTCAGAGTAAACCAAACCCAAGAGGGACCTCGTCACCATAGTTTGGTTTCACAACCAGAAGAGAAAATAGCTTCGAACGGAGTAGCGATGACATGGGAAAAAACCTCAAAGTCAAGAGGGATTGTGTCCAAATCTACACTAGGAACAAATCTGCATGAGTGATGTTTACAAATGGGTCCGCTCGTCTTAGTCTTCACATGCCGAACAAAAAGTGATGCAAATTCATCTGTCTGTACTTATAAGTGAAAGTGCTATCTAACAAGTCAGATTTGTCGATAGAGAGAGATCCTAGATCCTCGTGATCCAACAATCAAGAATTTCGTCAATATAGGCAGCTTTGCTCTCATCTTTCCTAGGATGGATTCCTATACCTAATCACCATGGAATTTCGTCAAGTGTCAAACTTTTCTACTGACTTACTCTAACCATAGAACAAAAAATCAAGAATTTGTACACCACGAACAGAGAGAGATGCATGTTGCGGGGAGGAGAAGACCTTGTGGAAGGGGAAGGTGCGGCTGCTGCCATGGCTATATGGAGGTCTTGGTTCCCGGTGGTCCTTGTCCTCCTTCTCGTCAGGTCCCTCGAACTTGGACCTCTAACCAAGTTGACGAAGGAGGGCCAACTTCACCAACTCCATGGCCTGTGAAATCGAATGAACAACGGACTAGTCTGTTAAATCAACAATGGAGTCAACAACTCCATGGCCTACTAAATAAACAACGGACCTGCTGCTCGATCTGATCTGGGAGCATAAAAAAGAGGCCCGAGAGACGGACCGCCGCGAATCTGGCCACCGGCTAACCTGCTGATTCTCGATCCGATCCGATCTGGGAGAGAACGTGAGGGGAGGGTGGGGGATAGGGTTGAGCCCATGAGAAAGGTCGCCGGTGGTTGCAGGCGGCGGTGATGTAGGAGGGAGGAGATGAGCCGTCGCGGTCGCCGGCGGTGAAGTGGGCGGGGGAGGGGAGCGAGGAGATGGGGAGTGGGATTGCGTACGAGTGGTGGACGGGCACCGAGGATTTTGGCGACCCGCCTGATTTGGGGGAAAAGCAGCGGTCGATTTTGGGGGAAACAGAGCAAGCGCGCCTGATTTTTGTTAATTCCCGCGCGTTTTGTGCTAAGGTAAGCCGAGTGTCAAATACTGGCATGCGGTTTACATTCTTATTTTATAACAGCTATTTTCTTTATTTTATCTTACTTTTTGCATTTTCATTTTATATTTTTGGTATTTTCTTTTCAAAAAACTGGTCGATCCAGTCGGTTTTCTAAAACCCGGTGAACCGGGCGGTTCACAGAAACTAGACGGCTCGATAGCCCCTCCATCGACTTGTTTTGGTGCAACCAAGGTGGGGCTAGAATCGAAAAAGAAAAAGAAAAACTCCTTTGGTAGGGTTTCGGCCGAATTGGGTGCATCTATTGATTTTGTACATGGGCAAAACCCTATCAGGCGTCGCCACTCCCCTCCGGTACCACACTTGTCTGGCACCGCACCGCAGTGACGCCACCTCTCCCTAGCTACTCCGCATGAGAGCACTAGGCCACCAGCCCGCGCGCCCACTCCCGCTCCCACCGTCCTGCATCGCCTCTATGCTGCTGGGTAGAGGGGACGTCGCCGCCTGGTCGGTCTGGTAGGTCTGGGTAGAGGGTCTGTTCGCCGGCACTCCCTACCAACATCGCCCTTTCATACATATATTTGGGTCATATGAAGGTGGGTGTGCTCTTCCTACCCACCCTCATGCGGTTTTTGGAGATTTCTCGGTCCGCAGGGCCCACGTGATCTACGTGTTTGACAAGACTCCAAAGGGTTTTGACCGAGATGAATTTCTCTTGGTTTGTGTTAACGCATATCACGGTGACATGTCAGACCTTGTTTGATCACATGCCTTCACGGTGACATGTCGGCAGCACTAAGTGCGGCACATACACTGTAGGTGCAGAACGTTCCCCTCGAGACAGTCGCGTTTGTGAAGCAAGTGCCGCATCGGAGTTGTTCGTTAGGTATTTAACCATCGGCCACCCTTTCATACATATATTTAGGTCATATGAAGGTGGGTTTTCTCTTCCTACCCTCCCTCGTGCGGTTTTCAGAGATTTCTCGATCCGTAGGCCCCATGTGAACCATGTCTTTGACCAGACTCAAGAGGGCTTTGATCGAGGTGAATTCCTCTTGGTTTGTGTTAAGGCAGATCATGGTGACATGCCTTCACAAGATTTCCTTCCAGCGGCACTAAGTGCAGCACCAGCATTGTAGGTGCGGAACCTTCCCGCGAGACTATCGCGTTTATGAGGAAAGTGCCACATCATAGTTATGCATTGGGTATTTAAACATCGCACCACCCATGTCTACATATATTTAGGCCATATGAAGGTGGGTGTGCTCTTCCTGCCCTCCCTCATGCGGTTTTCGGAGATTCTCCGATCCTTAGGGCTCGCATGATCTATGTCTTTCATCAGACTCGACAAGGGTTTGACCAGGTGAATTTGACTATGTTTCTGTTAAGGCAGGTCATGGTGACATGCCGGACCAAAGGCGCTATGTAAGGCACCAACACTATAGGTGCAGAACCTTCCCACGGGACTAGCGCGTTTGTGAGGCAAGTGCCGCATCAAAGTTGTGCATTGGTTATTTAACCATCGCACACCATTTCATACATATATTTGGGCCATATGGAGGTGAGTGTGCTTTTCCTACCCTCCCTTGTGCGGTTTTCAGAGATTTCCCGATCTATAGGGCCCGGCCGCACTATTTACGTCTTTGACCGGACTCGAGAAGGGTTTGACCGGGGGTGAATTCCTCTTGGTTTGTGTTAAGGAAGGCCATGTTGACACGCCAGACCATATTTGAGCATATGGCTTCACAAGAATCCTTCCCGATGCCGCTAACCGTGGCACCAACACTGTAGGTGTAGAACATTCCCGCGGGACTATCGTTTGTGAGGCGAGTGCCACATTAAACTTATGTATTGGATATTTAACCATTGCACCGCCCTTTCATACATATATTTTAACCATATGTAGGAGGGTGTGCTCTTCCTACCGCCCCTCGCATGGTTTTCATAGATTCTTCGATTAGTAGGCCCGTGCGATCTACGTATTTGACCGGACTCGAAAGGGGTTGGACCGAGGTGATTTCCTCTTGGTTTGTGTTAAGGAGGGTCATGTTGACATGCCGGACCTTGTTGGAGCACATGCCCTCACAAGATTCCCTCTCTGCGGCACCAGTAGTGTAGGTGCAGAACCTTCCCACGGGATTGTTGTGTTTGCGAGGCAAGTGCTGCATTGAAATTGTGGGTTGGGTATTTAACAATCGCATCACCCTTCCATACATTTATTTGCGCCATATGTAGGCGGGTGAGCTCTTCCTACCCTCCCTCATGCCGTTTTCAAATATTCCTTGATCCGTATGGCCCGCACGATCTACATCTTTGACCGGCTCGAGAGGGGTTTGACCGGGGTGAATTCCTCTTGGTTTGTGTTAAGGCAGGTCATGGTGTCATGCCAGACCATGTGAAGGCATGTCCAGATCCCGTTGTTAACTATTGATCGGCTCGAGGGGGGTTATGGAAAGTTCTCGTTGTCGTTGGAATGGGCTCCAGAGACATCCAAAAAATGCGAGATTTTTGTGTGGAAGAAAAGTGTGAATGGCCGTCATGAGATGATGAACCCTAGTGGGACGATATGGCCCCACAAGGGGTGCCATGGGCTGTGGCAGGCCCTAGGCCGAATTTCTAGGGGAAGGAATCCTTCCCTCTTCCACCAAGTGGAAGAGGAGAAGGATCCCCCTCCTTGTGGCGCCCCCTCCTCCGTCTCCCACCTATACATGTAGGGAGGCCTCCCTCTTGAGATACATCAAACCCAAGGGCCTCTCTCCCGCATAGCTACACGCTCCCGGCCTAATTGGCCTAAATGTTTAGGCTCCTAATTAGATGAGTTATAATCTCAGTCTAATTGGTGCAATAGAATTAGACTTCTAGTTAGACGAGAAGATCACTAGGCTGTCTCATTCTCTAGTTTTCTCGCACTTCTTCTTCCTGGACGTCAAATCTCTACCGGACTACTACCATAGAACACATGGATACCTCGGAGAGGTCGTCTACTTCGACTCTCGTCTCGAAGAACTCTTCTCGTGGCTAAAAGGTATAACCTAACTGCGGGAATCCATGGGATCGTTAAACTGCGCCGACTCGTCACTGCTTCCGCTACTCCGACCATCGGTGATTTTTGTCATTACCGCCATCTTCATACTGCTCCTGTGTGTGATCGTGTAGCATAATTTAAATTTTTGTTCCGTAGCATGTTCCCCTACAAGAACCTTCTTGTGGACTGTCATGTTTGTGAGAGAAGTGCCACATCGTAGTTGTGCATTTAGTATTTAAACATTGTACAACCCTTTCATACATATATTTGGGCCATATGCAGGTGGGTGTGCTCTTCCTACTCTCTCTCGTGTTGTTTTCGGGGATTCCCCGATCCACGGGCCCGACCTACATCTTTGACCGGACTTGAGAGGTCTTTGACCGAGGTGAATTCCTCTTGGTTTGTGTTAAGGCACGTCGTGGTGACATGCCAGACCTTGTTTGAGGACATGCCTTCACAAGATTCCCTCTCAGCGGCACTAGGTGCGGCTACAACATTGTAGGTGCAGAACCTTCCTGCGAGATTGTCGCGTTTGTGAGACAAGAGCATTTTTGGCTGCTAAACCTTTCCGGACTTTCTGAACATGCCAGACCCTAAACCTTTCTGCGGTATTGTCGTGTTTATGTGGCAAGTGTGTTTTCGGCCAAAAAGCTAGGGGGTACATACTTTTTGACATACCCACCAACAAAAGCATTCATCTAATAACATGAATAAGGGGCGCAACAACCTATCCTTATGCATGTGATCCTAATATAGGTACACTAGGGGATTGGAAGAGTACAAGACCATCAAAATATTAAAGTGGCAGTAAATAGAGAGAGATAGGAAAATTGAGGCCATAAAAAATAAGTCCCATGAAAACTAGTTGGGAGAAAATGAGTGAGAAAGAATGGAAATCATTTTAAAACCATTTTGCCATAAAAAATAGGCTGGCAAAAATCTGAGAAAATATAAGCCGGGTGCTTTCACTTGACACACGGCTTATATGCCATGTAAGCCGAGTGCTCCCATTGGGCACACGGCTTATAGGCTGCTCCGTGATGGCCCCGTCAACCATCTCCATTGTAGACACGTGGCAAATATCTTTGCCGAGTGTGCGCTATAAGCCGATAGCCTTTTTGTGTAGGTGCCGTGTACCTCATGTAAGCCGAGGGCTTTTCAGGACCACTCGGCTTACTGGATACTATAAGCCGAGAGCATTTTATTTGCCGGGTGTTATTTCCTCCGCACTCGGCTTAAAGGAAATATAAGCCGAGTCCCCGAAAAATAGCACACGACTTATAGGGTAACACACGGGAAAACTGTTTTTTCCTGTAGTGTCAGCCCGCAAAAAGAGGGGGGCGGGTCTAGTGGTGGTGGTGGTGGTAGTGTGGAAGGGGGAGAGAACAAGGAAGCTAAAACTCAGTCCACTCAGATTTAACCAAGTCTCAGTCAACCTTGCATCATTTTGTCCCATCGTTCACAACATTTCTTCCTACCGGTTACATCATCCGTCTTGCTGATTGTAGCATGTCGTGTCCCATGTCGAGTGTAGCACATCATCTCACCCGTTGCAACATTCTCCATTGACGGATGTAGCAATTTAGTCAGGGCGGTTGTAGTATATGTTGTCGTTGCTTGCAATACCGTCACAACATTTTTTGTTGTCGTTTGCAGCATCCAGCCCTGCCGATCCTAGCACCACAACTACACTGATCGTCACTCGACTGATACACAAAAGCAAAGTCTTATCACTTAATTAATTATCAATAAAATCTATACCTACTAATAAAGCAAGGTGCGTTTCGTCGATTTTTTCATCTGTTCACCATCGATTTTTTTAATCCAAGGTGGTACTAATTTTCTGTATGTCCATCTGCCATAAAACAAACAGTTTTATGCAAAATCTCATACGTGGCCGCGCGCGCTAAGGCCCAGCCCATTTATTTCCTGTCCATGCAGCTGAGAACCATTATTTACCGCACTGGGCGTAAAATAGACGAGGTTTCGCATATGGCACCCAGTATTGGGACGACCCATTTTTATTTTTTCTCTGTTCTGCTTCTTTTTCCTTTTTCTTTTCTTTCCCTTTTCTTTTATCTTTCCTTTTTCTTTTTTCTCTTTCAAGTTTCTTTTTGTTTTTCCTTTTTTCATAAATTCAATTTTTCAGAATTTTAGTTTTTGATTAATTTTCGTAAAATCTCCAGAATTTATTATATTTTTTACCATTTTGAATTTTTTTCCAAATTTTAGATTTTTATTCCCATTCCAGAATTTATTGAAAACCATAGAAAACTTTCGCATTTTAATTGTTTTTTATGTTTTCCAAAATTGTTCGATATTTTCAAAATAAATTGCATTTTGAAAATGATACAAATTAAAAAATATTCATTTTTATTGAAAAGTTCACAAATTCAAAGTAATGCTTGTGTTATAAAACATGTTTTTCAAAATTGTTTCAATGTTTAAAACATATTTAATTTTAAAAAAAATTTCACATATTCAAAAATTGTTCGTTTTCTTATAAAAGATTCATATTTTTAATTGTTTTTGTGAATTTCAATAAATTTTCATGTTTCGAATAATATTCAAGATATCATAATTATTAATTTATTTTTTGATAAGTTCAATAAGATGAGAAGAAAATGTTTTGAATGATACGCTACAGTATATTATTAAACATTCGCGCTGGCCATTTGTTAGCAGGAGTTGTTTGTTCGAGTGGCTAGCAGCACGTGGTCGAGTTTTTGAGGTCGTGAGTTTGATCCTTCAATTCAGTGGTTGTTTTGAATTTTCGTTCGCGCCTTACAAACACATGTCGTTTTGGTGCCTGCCACTTGCCTGGCCAGACTTGAACTGTTGTGCATCCGACGTGCTATTTGACAATAAAAAAGAATATTTTTGTTGAATATAATTAAAAAAAATTGTGGACACATGGCAATAAAAGAGGATATGTTGGCTTGGCTCTGACTAAAAATATGTGAGCAAGTGATCGCTGAAATAATTACAGAGAATAAACCCTGGTAAAGTAGGGACTACCTGGTTATATGTTGATTATACCAATGAAACGGGATTCGCTACAATTTGTACTATATTTGTTACGTCATTATAGGAGAGAATGGTCGAAACAACTATGGCCTGAAGGTCGCCGTGCTGCCACAAAATAAGGAGGCAACCACAACCAGACATGGTGGCGGACACAAAGAAAAAAGGCACAAGTTGGGTGGTGGCCACCACTTCGACCAACCCCATCACTATTAAGATCTCGTGGGCCAAACATGATCTATGAGAACGTCGCACCTCCTCGCTCTGTAGCGCCACCACTATGAAGACCGTTTTGATGAACACATCAATTATGTCTCCGATGCTTCTCATAAAAAAATATTTCTTTCGTTGCAACGCACGGACATATGCGCTAGTCTCTTGTAACGTGGAAGACAGAGCAGCCCCGCATGACCGCCAGGCCATCCCCCGCCACTAAAATCCAAGCCCTCCACCAGGCGCCAGCACCACCGGCCGTTACACTACAAACCAAGAAAACCATCATTGTTCGCACCAACCCACCCAACACACAGAGCAAAGCAAGAAACCGCACGGCACAACACTGCCAGTTCCCTGCTTGAAGTGGCGTCCACAGATCGGCATGTCGACGGCGGGAGGCCCGTCGGGGACGACGGCGTCGCAGCATGGGGGCGGCGGCGGGGGGTGCTGCAGCTCCAGCGGGACGCTGGAGCTCGTGGCGGCGTTCACGGCGGTGTGCCTCGCACTCTACGGGGTGATACTGTACCTCAACTACCTATACGTACGGTGGAGCGGGCGGGACGGCGTGCATCGGACGGGATCCAGCACGGCAGCCGGGCCGGCGAGGAAGAGGGCCGGCGGAGGGGGGCTCGACAAGGCGGCGCTGGCAGCCATGCCGGTGGTCCGATTCAAGGCGGAGGCGCGTGGCGACGGCAGCGAGGTAAGGGAGGAGTGCGCGGTGTGCCTGAGCGCCATGCAGGACGGCGACGCGGTGCGCGCCTTGCCCGGGTGCAGGCACTCGTTCCATGTCGGGTGCGTCGACGTCTGGCTGTGCGCGCAGGCCACCTGCCCCGTCTGCCGCGCGCACCCTGCTCTCCCGGTTCCGGCAGCGAAGACGGCTCCAAGAGGGCGGAGACCGCCGGACGGGAGCCGGACCTGGAGAGCCCGGTATAGCATGCGTGCGTCGCCCCCGACCTGCCGGTATGGCTTAAGGTAGTTAGCTGCTGCATAGGTGTTGCTTCATCGGCTTGTCTTCTTGGAAGCGTGTGGATGGATGGCTACAGCTACTAGATGGTTATCCACCGAGTACATAAGTTTTGTGTTAGCTTGCTTCAATTGGGGCCGATGATCTGCGTGCATGGCTTCTATAAATTGTTAATCCTACGGACTCTTGCATTGCTGATAGGTGAAGTCCCCCAAATCATTTCGTAAGTAAGTTCATATTTTCCCCGCAAAAGAAAAAGTAAGTTCATATTTGATGTACCCGTATGATATTGGCCCCCCTTTTCCTAGTTGCAGGAATAGCGATGTGGAATGGTTGTGACATAGCCGGGGACATCTTTTGGTGCTAATTTACAGGATTGCGAGACAAATGGTCTTTAGTTAAACGCATGGTCTAGGCAATTGGAGCACTGTTAGTTAAATAACCAACCACCTAGTAATTGTATTGCAATTGTGGCCACTCAGGTGTGAAAATTGTGGATGGATGACCTGTATGCACGGCTCAAAGGGACACTACAATTCCTTCAGTGGTGAATACTACATTTTTCAATCCCATGAGCGAGAGTGGCCAGATATGGATGAGACTAAGGCTTATCAGTATCTTATAGTATAGACGAACCCCACCAATAATCATTAATTGTTATTTTGCCGCGTTCACATCTTCCACGTCACTTTAATTATGGAAAACGTTGCGTACCGACGGACCGGCCGAAGCTGCTCGATCGCGAAGGGATCTAGCACTACGATGTCTCTCGATACACGTTTTCCATTGTTTGTTTTTCCTTTCCTCGGCCCGCCCACGTGCCCTAGGCCCATCACGACTGTTTTTCTTTCTCTCATCATATCTGGTGCGTTGTACTCTGCCCTCCGTTATCTTCTTCCACGCGCGGTCGTCTTCAAGCTCCTTCTCCACAAACCGCTTGTTGAAATGCTCCGACATGGGGGTGGGAAAATGAGCTGCAACCGGAGCCCAGCGAAGATACATCTGTGGGAGAATCACCACCGGCGAGTTGCGACCATGCCGGCCGCATGCTGGAACCAGCGTCGCGGCATGCTGGAACCAGCACCATTTTTTGCTACATGCATTCATGGCGGAGCTACAATCCGCAACGGCGGAGACGAGTTTTTGCTGCAATCGTCATCAATTTTTGCTACGACCGGCGAGAAATTTTGCTACATCCATTCATGCCAGAGATGCGACTGGGTTGGGACGGCGACGAAGATGTTTTTCTTGGCTACCATCGGCATTTTTTTTGCTACAACCACGTTGCGCTTGTGCTACAATCAGCATCTCATTTTGCTACAATCAGCTTGCAACCGGCGCGGTCACCACGCTCGCCGGTTGCAGCTTTTCGAGAACATGGATGAAGTTTTTCAATGTACAAACACTTCCAAACTGAAAAAGCTGCAACCGTTACCAAAAAAGCTCCAACCTTAGATGAAAAAAGCTTCAACCAAAATATGTACAAAGTTTTCAATCAGGCATTGCTTCACTGAAAAAGTTGCAAACGTTCACAGATAAGCTTCATTTGTAGTTGAAAATAGCTTCAACCCACGAGTAGTCCAAGCAACATTCAGCGAGGATGGAAGTCATGGGTTTCATGCTACATGCTACCAGCGGTCCTGGATTTTGCTACGACCAGTGTCGTATCCAGCTACATCTGCAGTCATGGTTTGCTGCATCGAACAACGATGCATTTTTTTGGTCGGAAGCGAAGCTGGATTTTTTGCTGAAACGGGGGTGAGCGAGAGGTTGCAACCGCGAGGTATGTGACCGATGAGCTGCTACTGGACGGGCATGAGCAGCGGCAAGCACGCCGGCGAGCTGCGGCCGTCGCCACAGAAGCTACGAGCGTCGCCGCCGAGACCTGCAACCACTGGTGCAGCTGCTACATGGGTTGAGGCGGCGACGAGGACCGACGGCAAGGGTGGGGACCGGCGATGAGGACGGCCGGCGAGGGCGGGGACCGGCGACAAGGACGGCCGGCGAGGGTGGGGACCGGCGATGCGGACGGCCACTGGAGAGCGCGGGGCTGGTGAGATGCGGAGGGTCCTTTTTCTCGCGAGCCTGAGGGAAGAAGATGACCTGTATGGATAAGGATCTAGCGGCTTGGGAGGGACCGATCGGGCGACTAGGGTAGGACCGGCCGAAAGGTTCGGCCGATGCGCCGGCGCCTAGCGGTGCCCTTTAATTATTTGTAGCCATCTCAAAGCGTGCGCTGCAGATTTGTCCTCTCCCCCTCACCAACATTTCTCTTCGCTCCCGGCCCACCACCAACGAAAATCTCTAACCCTGTAAAATCATTAATTTAGGAAACCGTGCGCCTAGATCAGGAACAGTTTCCACAGATTTCTCATGTCGAATTCTTTGAAACTAGTGTCGGTCGACTCGGTCTTCCAACAGCTAGCTGCTAGGGCCATACATCGGTCACGTCTTCCTAGCCAGCCGCCGCTTCCAAGATCTAGGGTTCTCTGCCTCCCGCCGGCGCCGGCGCCGGCCCATCCCGTATCCGGTGGCCTTAGGGCCATGGAGACGGAATGGATCTCGGACTTTGCCGGTGGGAGGGCTCTGTTTTTAGATTTTTTTTGAGCTTTGTTAGGGCTTGTGTCCTATCCAGGAAGGCGAGACGGCGGCCGCTCCCTGAAGATGGAATAAAGATCTCCTCGCCTAGCCCCCCTTCCGGTGATGCGTCTAGCATCATCGGTGGGCGTGTGGAGGTGTGTCTCTGGCGGATCTGACTTTGGTGGATTTGTTCGGATCTGTTCGTCGTTCGTATTCGTTCGTGTCTCTTCATGTTGGATCATTTTGATCTACACTCTTCGTCTGTGGCGATTGCTATTCTGGTGCGTTGGTTCTATGGGGCCTTAGCACGACGACCTCCCGACTGTCTACTATAACAACGTTTGCCTGGCTCCGGCGAGGGAGGGGTGATGACAGCGGCACGCCTTCGGCTCGCTTCAGTGCTTGTAATCGTCGCTAGGTGGTCCACGGATCTGGATGTAATTTTTATTATTTCTAGTGTTTGTTGTACCATGGTTGAAGATGAATAGATGGAAAGTTTTTCTCGCAAAAAAAAGAATTCTTCGAAACTAGATTCATTGTCAATAGGTTTCAAAGAACATATTTTTCATGATAACCCCCCCTCCCCCAACAAAAAAAACGAAAGCCAAACAAACAAAAATGAAAACAAAAAAAACAGAAGCACGGTTGTCTTTTCATTTTTTTTGCTCGGCTATGCTTTTTTTTGGGAAAACACATATGTGCTTCTTCTTTTTCGAAGAAAGTGTTTCTCGCAAAAAACACCGCTTCCCTAAAAAGAAAAAGAGTTCCTCAAAACCTAAAAAAACTCAAGAAAGAGCTGAAAAGCAAAAAAGCTAAAATACGTGCAAAAATACCGAAATCACGCCGATTGGGCGCACCCCTCGCGCTCCCAAGCACCCGCTTAGAAAATCGATGACCGGGCGCCCTAAATCCGCCCCCAAACGCCCGGGCGGGTTGCTCAGTCACGGTTCTAATGAAAAAATAGCACCCAACCCGGCTCCCCACACGCAGCCCAAGCACCCGGGCAACCCAGCAACCCTCATATCCAACCCATATATGTGGGGCGAAGGGAGGCCGGGATGCGACCAAACACCACTGCCATATCGGACCGGCCCGCTATGGCCCACTCCGCCCCCACCACTGCCCCCACAAAGACCCGATAAACCCCGGTCAAACCACACTCCTCCCAGCCCCGACGCCGCTGTATGCGCTCCCTGCCATCCCCGGCCAGGCGACAGGGCAAGCTGCGGCATCGCCAACAGCCGCCCCTCCTAGGAGTCATTGGGTTCTAATGCTTGCAATGCCCAGCCCGCGGTCGTGATGTGTTGGAAATATGCCCTAGAGGCAATAACAAAGATGTATTATCATATTTCCCTTTTATGATAAACGTTTATTATCCATGCTGGAATTGTATTATTGACCGAAAACTTAAATACATGTGTGGATACATAAACAACACCGTGTCCCTAGTGAGCCTCTACTTAACTAGCTCGTTGATTAAAGGTGGTTAAGGTTTCCTGACCATAGACATGAGTTGTCATTTGATAACGGGATCACACAATTTGGGGAATGATCTGATTGACAGACCCAACTGTAAGCTTAGCATCATTTAGTATCACTTAGTTTATTTGCTACAACTTTCTTCATGTCAAGTATGTGTTCCCTAGACCATGAGATCATGCTACTACCAAATACCGGAACAATGCTTTATGGGTTATCTAACGTCACTTTGTAACTGAGTGACCATAAAGGTGCTCTAAGGTATTTCGGAAAGTGTTTGTTGGGTTGCATGGATCGAGACTAGAATTTGTCGCTCCATGTGAAGGAGAGATATCTCTGGTCCCTCTCAGTAATAAAACATCACAAGAAGCTTTCAAGCATGTGACTAATGAGTTTAATCACAATATCTTGTATTACGGGATGATTAAAGAGACTTGCGGGTAACAAGATTGAACTAGGTGTGGAGATACCGATGATTAAATCTCGGGCAAGTAACATATCATCGTACAAAAGGAATTGTACACGGGATTAATTGAATCCTCGGCATCGTAGTTCAACCAATAAAGATCTTCACTGAATATGTGGGAATCAATATGGGCATCCAGGTCCCTCTATTAATTATTGATCGAAGAGGAGTCTCGTTCATGTCTGCAAGTTCTCGAACCCGTAGGCTCACACGCTTAACGTTCTGTAGCATTAGGGTGCTGAGATATTAATATGGTGAAGTCTGAAAGTAGTTTGGAGTCCCAGATGGGATCTGGGACATCACGAGGAGCTTTAGAATGGTCCGGAGGTAAAGATTTATACATGGAAAGTTGTTGTCGGGGTTCCGAAAGAAGTTCGGTTTTTCGGGTATTGTACTGCGAAACTTCTAGAAGGTTCCGGAGGGGTCTGGAAGTATATCAGTGGGTTCTACCAGCCCCAAGGTTCATATAGTTTGCCTAGCAGCCACGTAAAAAATTGCAACAACAATGTAGAGGACGTGTAACTTGTTTTTGCAGGGCATGTGATGTGTTGTGGTATGGCCAAGATGTGACTTGATATATGTTGATGTATGAGATGATCATGTTTTGCAATAGGTTCACGACTTGCATGTCGATGAGTACGGCAACCGGTAGGAGCCATAGGGTTGTCTTAATTTATTGTGTGACCCGCGTGTCAATTATTAAAATGCCATGTAATTGCTTTACTTTATCACGATGAGTTAGCAATAGTTGTAGAAACAATAATAGTTGGCAGAGACAACCACATGACGGCACCTCATAGATGATGGAGATCATGGTGCTATGTCGGTGATGATGGGGATCATGCTGGTGCTTTGGAGATGGAGATCAAAAGCACAAGATAATAATGGCCATATCATGTTACATATTGATTGCACGTGACGTTTATCTTATTAGGCATCTTATTTTTCCTAGGACGACGGTATCATTATAAGATGATCCCTTCACTTAATATTAAGATAAAAGTGTTCTCCCTTAGTATGCACCGTTGTGAAAGTTTGACATTTTGAAGCACGTCATGATGATCGGGTGTGATAGACACTTCGCTCACATACAATGGTGTAAGCTAGTTGTACATATGCGGAAATAATTTGGTTAACTTGACAAGCCTAGCATGTAGAGACATGGCCTTGAAACACGGAGAACTGAAAGGTTAAAAACATGAGTGAAAGGATCAATATAGTTGACTAGATGGGGGGGGGAGTGAATAGGCAACTAACAATTTTTAACTTTTCTTTAACAATTTAAACTTTGCATCAAAGTAGGTTGTCTAGATATGCAACTAGTTGAGCAACCTATATGATGCAACAACAACAAGCACACAAGCAAGCAAGGGATACAACACAATATAAGCTTGCACAAGTAAAGGTGAAAGATAACGAATAGTGGAGCTGGTAGAGACAAGGGTGTGTTACCGAAGTTCCTTCCCTTTGAGAGGAAGTACGTCTTCGTTGGAGCGGTGTGGAGGCACAATGCTCCCCAAGAAGCCACTAGGGCCACCGTATTCTCCTCACGCCCTCACACAATGCGAGATGTCATGATTCCACTATTGGTGCCCTTGAAGGCGGCAACCGAACCTTTACAAACAAGGTTGGGGCTCTCTCCACAACTGAATTGGAGGTTCCCAATGAAACCACAGAGCTTCACCACAATGGAATATGGCTCCGAGGTGACCTCAACCGTCTAGGGTGCTCAAACACCCAAGAGTAACAAAATCCACACAATAAAGTATGAGGGAATAAACTATCCTTCAGTGGAAGTGTAGATCTAGGTCTCCTCCTTCAATCACTAGCAAATCAACAGGTTTGAGTGGCTAGAGAGAGAGATCGGGCAAGAAAGCTTGAAGGGCATTAATGGTGGAGAGAGAGAGGCAAGAGGTAAGAGTGGTAGGTGGAAGAACCTCCCTTATATAGCAAACCCTAAAATCCAGCCGTTACTACGAAAATAGCACTGCAGCTATACAACCGCTCCTCGTCCCGGTACAACCGGGACTCACGGGTATACTGCAGAAACCCTACCAGGCGGTAAAACCGGGAAGACAAGCGGTAGTACCGGTTGTGTAGAACAACCCGCTCAGCCACTGCTCAAGCACTGTTTGAAACAGAAAGGAGTCACCCCTGTGAGCGGTGATCGAGCGGTAGTGCGCTGGTGCAACCGCCTGGCCCTGGTACCCGGGGTGGCTAAGTCCTAAGTGGTAGAACCGCTTAGGGCATTGGTGGTACCGATGTGCGGAGCACAACCGGAACAACCGGGCCACCACCGCCCAAGTACCGCATCAAAACAGAAACGAGACCGATTGTTGAGCGGTACTTGGCCGGTACAACCGCCAATGACACACCACAGTCATTTTTAAGCAACGTGGCGGTACCACCGCCCCGGGGTAGCGGTATAACCGCTTGGTGATGAACTGGGATGTTCAACCCCAGGGTATCACCCTTGGTGTGGTGGTTGGGTCGGTGCGAAGGGCCAGCGGTACAACCGCTCGAGCGAGGGGTACAACTGCTGAGAGTACACAACAACAGTTGAAAAGAAGGGGAGCTCTCTCTCTAACAAGAAACAGAAGGCAAAGGTGGGCGAGCAAAAAGTGTATGTGTAATGATTCACCCAACTCCTTCCGATGTGTATTCCCTCTTAATAGTACAGGTTTCCTACGACCAAAGAGATAAACACGTAGACAAACACCGTCTTCGATGTTTTCCTTCCAGAGAGAATAACTAATCGATGCAAGCCTAATCACCGAGAACCTGAAGCACTTAGCACAAGATTAGACCAACAAAGAGTTGTCATCATCGTCCAAAACACAAAGTAGGGAAATGACCTTACAATCTCCCCCTTTTTGGTGGATGATGACAACAACACAAATTGCAAGAGAGAGGTCTAGAAGATATAGACGAGACTCCCCCCTAGATGTGTGCACTAATTTGAATTTTCTTTTAGAATGCAAAGGCACACATTAGGAGCAAGACTCCCCCTAGATCTTATTGACCCACCACTCCTACTAGACATGCGAAGATAAGCAATAAGCGCATAATAAGAGAGTGAAGACTTTAACGGATAGACGACATTAATGATAAATAGAGGATCACATGTCTCACACCATGCAAGTCGAGATAAGCAACAAGGTCCACACACAAGTTCAACACCAAGCATGAAAAACACAAACCCAAGGAAATCCCGTGCAAATGCTGAGACCTAATAGAACCATCTCTCCCTTTGGCATGAAGAAACGAAAAAGGAAAAGACCGAAGCTAGTGCCCCAGAGCTCAGTACTCCTCCTCCGACTCCTCGGTCACATCTGGATCCTCCTCATCATCAGACTCCTCATCCTCGTCCTTGTCAGCATCCTCCATGATATAATCATCAGTAGCAAAGGAGGTAGAAGGCTGGCGAGGAGCCTCATCATCAGACTACATGCTATGCGCATGGATCCACTGGTCCTCAGGGGTGATGCTCTTCTCAGATCCACTCTTGACAGGCATGTTGAGGTGCCTCATCATAGCAATCTGACAACGCCTGGCAAGCTTCTCATTGACATGGGCCTCATACATCCTCTTCTGAATGTCAGTCTGGAGGCAGAAGGTCTTATTTACTTTAGTAGTGACCTTGGTCACCCATGAAGGCTTGGCCCCTGGCCCAATCTCAAAGTACTCATCATCTGAAGTGGCATAGACATCCTCGGGATCATTAGCCGGAAAGTGAGGCTCGGCATGCTTCTTCTTCTTGAGTTGCTTGACCTCATGCACGGTGAGGTTATCTAGAGAAGTGAGAAGCTCTCTAGGGTGACGAACAACCCAAACTGAGTTCAGAAAGCACATGACAAAATGAGCATAAATGGGGACCTTTCTATAGATGACCATGCTATACATCTCGTGCCACATCCAGTTGGACATATCAAAGGTAGCACCAGATCCCACCTTGGTCTTCATAGAAACAAGCAAGTCAACTAGGTACCCATATACCTCATCCTGATTGCCAACCTTGGGCAAAAGCACATTGCAAAACACTCGATGCATGATGTCATAGACCTTCTCAAGATCCTTTGATTCTCCAATAATGCCTTGTCCATGAATGTATAGAGGAGCAAGTTTCTCCTTAGGCATAGAATGGGGATGGTCGTGAGGACGAATCCCATCTTTCCCTTCGAGACCGGTGTCCTCATACCCAATGGCATTGCAGAAAACCCTCCAGGGCACTTGAAAGAGCTCGTCACGGCACATGAACGAAAGAGTGCGAGCATCATCTTCTCCAAAGTGAACATTGGCATAAAACTGATGGATAAGCTGAACATCAAAGTCACAGTTGACAGAAATGAGCTTGACAAAGTAAAACTCCTCACACAGAGCCAAGGCCACCCCAAAGTTATCCAAGCTGCTCCTCAAGTGACCAAGATCAATAGTCCATTGCTTGGCATACCTATTCTTGTTGTGCTCAAAGAGTTCATGAACAATCCGCATTGGCATCTCATTCCGGAACTGAAGGGTGGTCCAAAGAGGCCCAATGGGAACCTCGTATGTATTTTTTGTTTGGAAGGCTTCCCAATCCTTGGTTTTCCATCAATGCAGGGGCATGACCACACGTTGCTTGGCAGCAACAGAATTCTCATGGTGGGTGGGCTTGGTGGGAATCACAACTTCTTCTCCATCAGATTCAACCGGGCGCTTGCATCTCCGAACCCTCTACTTGGTCTTGGTACGAGGAGCAAAGCGAGAACCAGAGCCTCCTGCACACACACACATGGGAAGAACACAAGAAACCCAACAAAGATGAGAGGATTGCCCACACGGACAGAGGAATAGATTGATTGCAAAACAAAGAAGAGAGAACCATGTTACATGGTTCAGACATCGCGGTTGTACCGGTTCTACAACCAGTAGTACCGCTCCAGCGGTTGTACCGCCCCTTGAGGGGGTAGAACCGCTGGGAGAGCAGCACTACCAGTTGTAGAAAGACTATCCACAAGATTTGAATCAGACTAACAATATTCTAACTTCTAAGAAATGCAAACAAAGTAGGAGGCATATATAGATCTCTTCCACCCAATAGTTGGAACAAAAAACAGGGAATGTCAAGTAATGCCCTAGAAGAAGTTAAGGAAACCCTAGAGTGAAGAAAATGGGGCATTACCGGCATCCATGGGAAGAGATCGGGAAGGAGGGGGCGTCCATGGAGCGGATCCATGGAGAGCCCACGGATCCGGAGCGCGACGAGCACTCCAGGGCAGGGGCAATGGCAACTGGCGGCTAGGGCAGGAGATGAAGGAGGAAAGGGGATGAAGGGAAAGGAAAACCCTTCGGCCCCAACCCTATTTATATGCATGTAGATGCGAAGTGGTTGTACCACTCCTAGGAGCAGCTGTACCACTTCCTGATACAGACCAGTGGTTGTGGGCGGTACTTTCGTTGCCTGGAAGGCAGCGGTAGTACCGCCTGTAACCGAGCGGTAGTACCGGCCAGGAGCATGACCTGGGATCGAGCAGTGGAACCGCTTAGACACCCCTGGGAGTCCTTCTGGGATGGTACAGACCGGGTGTACCAGCGGTTGAACCATTCAGGCCACCGGTTGTACCGCCCAGTCAGCATTACCCATACCGAGATCAAGATGTGTGCAATTGGATTAGATGTTTATGAGGTAGAGAAAGGCTTGGGATGGAGCAAGACACTTGAATATGGTGTGATGATCTCCAAGAGGAAAAAGCAACCAACGAGAAAAACCACAACTTGGAGATCGCAACACCTAGGACCTAACAAAGAGCTAAGCAAAAGCAAAAAAGACCCAAAGAAACCAACTCCCCTTTTGAAGAAAAAGGGGCGGTGGCCGAAGCCACCTATGTATGAGTGGAAAGGTATGGCACCGCAAAGATTTTAACCTTGGGCCCATGACCAAAACTCATCTTTAAAGCACAAGTGCCATAAAAAATGGCTAATGTGAAAGACTTGATCAATTTACGCATAATGGGGGGAGGAAGAGTTCATTGAGAGAACAATACTCCCCCAATGTCCATGCCTACACCTAGAACAAGACAACATGAAGAGTATGGTGGGGTGTGCAAAGGTTCAAGCCACATTGCTCGAATCAATGATATCTAGCTCATGCCTTAACTTGCGAAATCTTGCTTCATCCAATGGCTTCGTGAAGATATCTGCAAGGTTATCATGAGTGTTGACATAGTTGAGCTCAATCTCCCCTCGCCTAATGTGATCCCGGATGAAGTGATACCAAATCTCAATATGCTTCATCTTGAAGTGTTGCACCGGGTTGATAGAATTCTTGATGGCACTTTCATTGTCACACCAAAGAGGCACTTTGTCACAAATGACACTGTAATCCTTTAAAGTTTTCCTCATCCATAGAAGTTGTGCACAACAACTACTGGCGGCCACATATTCTGCTTCGATGGACGAGAGAGACACACAACTTTGCTTCTTAGAAGACCAACTCACCAAAGAGCAACCAAGAAGTTGGCACCCTTCAGATGTGGACTTCCTATCCACTTTGTCTCCCGCCTATTCTGAGTCCGAAAAGCCCACAAGGTTGAAGTTTGCTCCTCTTGGGAACCATAAGCCAAAGTTTTGGGTATGAGCCAAATATAGAAAGATTCGCTTGACCGCCACATAGTGGCTCTCCTTAGGTGTGGCTTGAAACCGTGCACAAATTCCCACACTCAACATGACATCCGGTCTAGATGCACAAAGGTAAAGCAAGGAACCAATCATGGAGTGATATACCTTTTGATCTACCTTTCGTGGAGCGGTAGCTTGATCATCTTGAGTGTCGTTATGAGCTTGTTCTTGATCTTGAGATTGCTCTTGACCTTGAACTTGCTCGGAGGTGAGAACTTGACCTTCGGCATCACTTGGAGGTTCACCACCATCTTGAGGTTGATCTTGCCCTTGATCTTGTTTATTTGGTTGGGGGCCTTCACTTTGTTCTTCGGAAGCGTGTGGGTCTTGGGTTGGTGATGGTTCCACTTGGGCGGAACATTGTCTGTCTCCTTCGGCCACAAGGGGTTCCTCAATGGGTAGGATATAGCCAACACCCATTCTTCTTATGGCTTGGGGATGAATTTCATCACCTACATCACAAGTTCCACTTTGCTCCACTTGGGAGCCGTTATTCTCATCAAACTCCACATTACATGTCTCCTCAATAAGTCCCGTGGACTTATTGAGGACACGTTAAGCATGAGAGTTTGTAGCATATCCAACAAATATGCCCTCATGAGCTCTAGCATCAAATTTAGACAAGCGAACACCTTTCTTGAGAATGAAACACTTACACCCGAACACCCGGAAGTACTTGAGTTTGGGCTTGTTACCGGTGAGTATCTCATATGGAGTCTTGTTCAAGCCTTTGCGGAGGTAGAGCCGATTGGATGCATGACATGCAGTGTTGATGGCTTTGGCCCAAAAGTTGTACGGAGACTTGAGCTCCGCCATCATGGTCCTTGCCGCATCCATCAATGTCCGGTTCTTCCTCTCTGCTACATCATTTTGTTGAGGGGTGTAAGGTGTGGAAGATTGATGCTTGATCCTCTCATCACCAAGAAACTCATCCAAGGTGTAGTTCTTGAACTCAGTTTCATTGTCACTTTTTATCGTCAAGATCTTTGCATTGTGTTGGCGTTGAGCTTCATTTGCAAACTCGATGACGGTTTGTTGGGTCTCACTCTTCCTCTTGAATAAATATACCCAAGTGTATCTTAAATAATCATCCACGATCACCAAGCAATACTTTCTACTCCCAAGACTATTGAAGGAAGGAGGTCCAAAGAGATCCAAGTAAAGGAGCTCCAAGGGCCTCTTCGAGTAGATGATAGTAGTGGGAGGGTGAGCATTCTCATGTAGCTTTCCTTTGATACAAGCACTGCAAGCACGATCTTTGGCAAAACTAATATTTGTTAGTCCACGGACATTGTCCCCTTTGAGAAGACTTTGCAAAGATCTCATGCTGGCATGGGCTAAAGGCGATGCCAAAGCCATCCCATGTCAACTTTAGCCATTAGGCATGTCGCGGTCTTAGTGGGTCGCTCCGAGAAGTTAATCACATAAAGACCGTTCTCGACATGCCCAACAAAGGCTACTTTAAGAGTCTTGCTCCACAAGAGGGCCATGGTATCAATATCAAAGAAAGTGGCAAAGCCCATGAGTGCAAGTTGACGAATGGAAAGTAAATTGTATGCAAGGGACTCAGCAAGCATGACTTTATCGATTGTGAGATCATGAGAAATGACAACCTTGCCAAGACCCAATACCTTAGAAGACGAGGAATCACCCCACTCGACATTGGTTGGCATAGATGAAATCTTGTGCATGTCCAACACCAAGTCCTTGCTTCCGGTCATATGATTTGTGGCTCCACTATAGAGCAACCAAGATCCCCCACCGGAAGCAAACACCTACCAGAGATCAATGCTTGGTTTTAGCTACCCATTTTGTAATGGGTCCTTTGATGTTAGCAACAAGGGTCTTAGGAACCCAAATAGACCATTCAATGTACTCATAAGGAGAACCAGCAAATTTAGCATAAACATGTCCATCACTAGCACGGCATAACACATAAGAAGGGTTAAATTCACCGGCTTTGTTGGAAGGAGTTGCATTTCCCTTCTTAACACCACCACCCGTCTCATTGTTCTTCTTCTCCTTAGAAGCACCCTCTCCCTCCTTCACAAAAGTTTTCTTGAGCGGAGGAGGTCGTTTGGCCTTGTCATTCTTCTTCCTGTTCTTGGACTTGGGTGCAAACCCAATGCCCTCCTTGCCCACAACTTCCTTTTGATTGATCAAAAGGTCGTTGAGGTTCTTCTCACCTTGAATGCAAGACAAAAGGCCTTTCTCAAGTTTATCCTTCAAATTTTCATTTTCCTCCCCAAGATGTACATGCTCACAACATGGGTTAGTAGCATTTGCATTATCAATTAAAACCATATGAGGAAAAGTGGTTTTTTTCCTTAGTTAGCTTCACTTGGAGTTGATCATGAGACTCTTTAAGGCTAGCATGAGCACCCTTCAAGGCTTTGTAAGCCTTGTCAAGTATATCAAACTCCTCCTTGAGTCTAGCAAGATCAACCCCAAGTTTGGCCTTCTCAGAATTGAGCACACGAGATACAACAAGAGCATGATCAAGATCTTTCTTTAATTTGGCATGATCATCGCTGTGTGACTCCTCAAGAGCCAAACGATGACCATGCTCTTCCCCAAGCTCATTAGAGAGATCCGATATCTTATCGGCATAGTCACGACTATGCCCCTCCATCTGAGAGATGGTGTATTCATGAGCCTCAATCATGTCATTGGCTTCACCAAGTTGTTCCAAGAGAGCAACAAAGTGCTTCTTGGATTTACCCTTGAGCTTACTCATAAAAGACTCAAATTCATTTTCTTCCTCATTAGACCCCTCACTTTCATCAATGCAATCTGTTAAAGAGGGATTAGTAGTGACGGTGATTTTGATGTTGGGGGTTACCTTGTTGGTGGCTTTGGCCATGAGGCACTTGGCAGTGCTGTTCTCATTCGGTGAGTCAAAGAGAGACACACGTAAAGTTGTTGCAATGGCAACGGAGGCCATGGCAATCGTCTCATCATCATCATCCTCATTTTACTCTTCTTGTGCCACCAACCCCTTGGGAGGAGTCTTCTTGGTGAAGTTGTTCTTGGTGGGGAAATACTTGGCCTTGTTTTTTGGATGAGCTTGCCACCATTGTCTTCCCTCTTCTCATATGGGCATTCCGCAACAAAGTGGCTCACATTGCCACAATTATAGAACGTCCTCACACTTTGCTTGCCCTTGGTGCCACTTGAGTTGTTCTTGTTGAAGTTGGGCCTTGAGTTCTTCTTGCTCCAAAATTGCCTTGAAGCGAGAGCCATGTTCTCATGATAAGCATATTTTGTATCTTCGGGGTTACTCTTCTCTTCTTCCTCTTCATCCTCTTATTCCACACTAGCCTTGTCCTTCAAGGCAAGGTTGGGCTTGTTTGTGCGTTGAGAACACAACACTGCATTGTCGGCGGTCTTCTCCAAAATCCTCATTGCCACAAACTCATCCAACACTTCACTTGAGGACAAGGTGTGGAAGTCTAGCCTTTGACGGATGACAGAGGACATGTATAACGCCCTCAATGCGGCTATATCTCCCACGTGTCGAAGCCCGACTTAGAGGAATAACCGCATTGAAAGCAATGTCGCAAGTGAGGTAATCTTCACACAACCCATGTAATACATAAGGGAAAGAGATACATAGTTGGCTTACAATCGCCACTTCACACAATTACATGAATAAAGCATTTCATCATCCAGATACAATCAAGGTCCGACTACGGAACCAAAATAAAAGAAGACTACCCCAAATGCTACACAGATCCCCGATCGACCCCAACTGGGCTCCACTACTGATCAACTAGAATGAAACAACACAAAGGACAAGATCTTCATAGAGCTCCTCCTTGAGCTTGGTTGCGTCCTCTGCACGGTATCGTCGGCACCTGCAAGCTGGTTTTGTAAGTATCTGTGAGTCACGGGGACTCAGCAATCTCACACCCTCGCGATCAAGACTATTTAAGCTTATGGGTAAGGTAAAAGGTATGAGGTGGAGCTGCAGCAAGCGACTAGCATATTTGGTGGCTAACATACGCAAATGAGAGCGAGAAGATAAGGCAAAAGCACGATCGAGAGTCTATGATCAAGAAGTGATCCTAGAGCAACCTACGTCAAACATAACTCCAACACCGTGTTCACTTCCCAGACTCCGCCGAGAAGAGACCATCACGGTTACAGACGCGGTTGATGTATTTTAATTAAGGTCAACTTCAGGTTTTCTACAATCGGACATTAACAAATTCCCATCTGCCCATAACCGCGGGCACGACTTTCGAAAGTTCAAATCCCTGCAGGGGTGTCCCAACTTAGCCCATCACAAGCTCTCACGGTCAATGAAGGATATTCCTTCTAGCGGGAAGACCCGATCAGACTCGGAATCCCGGTTACAAGACATTTCGACAATGGTAAAACAAGACCAGCAAAGCCGCCCGATGCGCCGACAAATCCCGATAGGAGCTGCACATATCTCGTTCTCAGGGCACACCGGATAGGTCAAGCTACGAGTAAAACC